>NC_090875.1:26964479-26999479 GCF_036669935.1 Montipora foliosa
GCAATGCGAGCGTAATATGTTATCTGCCTTTCTTTTTCTTTTTAATCTTCCGTCCCTTTTTCTCGCGCAGGAAATATCTTTTTGGGGCTCTGTCTCTTTGTTGTTGTTTGTAGATCGCCATCTTGGTTAATCAGTTGTGCCTACATGAATTTGAACAAAAGCAGAGCGTAAAATCGTAAATGGTTTAAACCCAGAAACCCAGAACTACACTCACCCGGACGATCGTACTTTACTTAATTGTGAAAAGCAGGGCGTGAAGCAACCCCTTTTACAGTGCGTTCTCGTGTTCATGTAGCAAGCGTAGCTGAGTTGATTACCGCGCTCTGTTTAATTCTGATTCGTGCGTCTATCGATGTATCTATACATACCTGTGAAGAGGGGGTGCTGTCAGAGGGAGGGGAGGGTTAGGCTTCAACATCTGGTCCGGGTTGCTCGAAGCATGGTTAGCGTTAACCAGCGTTAAATACCATGGTTAAATACCAGCGTTAAATACCATACCTATAGGTTTTGATATCTCTTATCCAACGGTTAGCGCTAACCAGGCTTCGAGCAACCGGCCCCAGCACCATTAATTCCAGCCACATAGCAGATAGAACGGTATTTGTTTTCAGTTGACGATTGTACAACACTGTGACACGCTCGCTCGCTCCCCTAACCCTTCTTTTCAACTAAACGTCATGTATATCCAGGAAAAACCGGCGCCGATAGTCATCGGTGTCCGTCTATACCTACTGCTGAAGTAGACTGACATTCGCACGCAAAATGTTGACACCTTACAATTCTTATATATGGCTTTCGCATCTATCATTCATAACAGTTTAACCTCTGAGAGGATACCATACGAACTCGCATTTAACCAGCTCGGCTCCTTAAAGAAATTATTTATCTTTCATGTTGGCTTGCGCATCTCATAATGCTGCAATCCTGAACTTGAGGGTTGCAGTACTGAGTCGATCTCGCCCAATGCTCTTATTTTTTTTTTAATTTTCAGCTTCCAGTTGTGATAGGCCTTGCATATATTGTCATTACAGACAAATGGGAAGAGATAAGATTAAAAGCTGAAGCTACAGCTAATGCAGATCACGAAAGGAACACTTCGGACATCCCAGATGCAGATATAGAAGGTAACACCCTCTTATGAAAATAACCTGCGATCTTAAATGGTGTGAACCCAGGAGTCATATTATAACTAAGTGAAGGACGATCGTCCGGGTGACGGTGTAGTCCTGAGAAGGACAGTTTTGGGTGACAATGACCTACGTTTCGACAACCTGAGCGGAAGTCGGCTTCAGTGTCAAGACTGAGCTACGTTTCTGGACGATCGTACATCACTTAGTTATGATAACCTACGTTCAAGTGAAGCTATGATCGTCGCAGTTATGAACGCAATTTTTGCAATTGCGTAAAGAAGCCTGAAAAATTCAGGACTTCAACGTTCATAACTGCGAGGATCATAGCTTCACTTGATTTCATATCCGCAGTTCATATATGATCCATTTCATATATCATTTCATCCTTGATAACCTACGTTCTCGCTTTCTATCACTGTAAACTAGCAATCCGAAGGTCATGAGCTCGGTGCATTCTAATTTCGTTTGCGCATTCTCATGCCATTACTTCTCCGAACATATTCATTACTAACTCATGCAGTCCGCATTCAAGATTTATCCTCGTCGTTGAATATTCTCCAATCTCTCATGTATATTCATAACCCAATTTACGGTTTGTTCAATGAATTGTGGGCAAATGAAGGATGGCGACCGAAAGACTTGGAATAAGGTGTAGAGCATTTATCAGCCCTCCCCTTCTGCTCTTTTGAAAAGCCTCGATGCTAGCGGCCTGCCGTGAGTCAGGACCACTTTACCATGCTGCCAGTAGGGGCACTTTATAATTAGCCACTGTTTGCAATCAGTCGGTTATATGTAAATGATAACCATTTTCAGATGTAACTGGGCAAACTTAAGGCAGCACTTTCCTTTTGTCATTGAAAAGCGTAAGGTGTTGATCCTGTTGGTTAGACTTCTCCTTGAAGTCGAAGAAGGAGGCTTTATCCCGTTCGTTCAATTGACTAGTTTGATCAGTCACGTATTTCAACGGGCTTTACATTTATTTCTACAGGTTTGCAAAGTAAAGTTCACTTGGACAAAGATACACTGAAGGGATCGGGACTGCGCGATAGTACAAATAAAACACAAATTATGTGCATCACGTTCTGGACGTCATTTCTAGTTTTTCTTTACGATGGGATGCAGGTGAGATTTTACGCGCTTTCTTTCGTCCGAGTCCAGTATTAATTTCTGAGAGCCGTTGTAAGAAATCACATGATGGCCAGGTTTGATACGGGATTGAGCCCTTCCGACAGTCTTCTCCGGCCTTCCATGATCGTTCCACAGCTCGTCCTCAAATCTAAAGCTCTTTAATATTTAACCTTTTGCTTGCATCATTGTACTTTCGAGTAGTTGTTTCTTTGTAAAATCAAACAATTATCTTGTAAAATTTGCGGGATATACCTTTCTGTTGGATAAACCGTGCACATGAACAGCCATATTTGAAATATTAGTTGTTTTTGTTTGAGCTTTGAAAACCGGCACCATATAACAACAGGAATTTGGGATATTTTAGTATTTATTGTACACTTTTATATCCAAGCCATTGTAATTAACGGCTTTAGGCGAATTATCTCTTCAAAGTTTGCCGGAACCACTTGCGCCGGCCAGATATCATCCAAAGTATAGAATCCGAAAGGGGCGTACCTTAGCCGCTATTCCAAAACTTTTATGCCTTGCATGCACCAAATAGCAACTTGATTGATCTTATTTCCAGTTTACAGATAAATGAGTGAATAACTTAAACTTCATTTCAGACGACTCATCTGGAATGGAGTTTAAGTTATTCACTCATTAAATTTCGATATTTCTAAATTCGCCCTTCCTCAAAAGCACAAGTTTACCTGTTTTAACACAGTAGGCATGGTTTCCACAGTGTTTTTTGTAAGTGTCTTAAAATAACCGGTGTATGCCTTTTAATTTTAATTTGGATTTTCATTTTTTTCCAGGGGTCGTATGGCGGCTACGTTTACACGTATGCAGTCAAAAGCCCACTGAGTATGACTTCAGCACAAGGAGCTTTTCTCACCTCCGTATTTTGGGTGAGTCATAATCGATCTCGTCCCCAGAGTCCACTTATCTTTTGGTCAGCACCAAGAGCACGGACTCTGGTCACTTTCAGTTTATGCGCAGTCGTAGTGAAGGTCCACTTTTGTAACCGTTGACAACCACTGTTGTTTCAAAGTTCTGAGCGTGCGTAGACGAGGCGGAAGTCCGTGATTTGCGGACTTTCTGCCTTAGAAGTGGCAAGAATCCGTGTTTTTGGTGCTGTCCAAAAGTAAAGCGGACTTTGGGGACGAGATAAAGTCATAATAACTCCGATTCGGAGCCCTAAAATTTCGACATGTCAGCAAAGGGAATTCTTTAATTTCAATTTCAATTTGATCAGGTGCTAACGATATTTCCTCCTTCCACAGGGATCTCTAGCCTTAGGTCGTCTCGTCTCCATCCCTATAGCTTTGTTTTTATCTCCAGCGATAATGCTTCTGACGGATTTGGTGAGTTATTGGTTTTCTTTGTGATTCGGAAATTAGCAACAAATACATCAGACATGATTATGAGATGCCGCATGAACAGATTCCGCATTTGATACGAGTATAAATAGCTATGGAGGTATAATATCTATTACAAGATTCAGTGATCAGTATTTGAATTAAAATCATCCAAATCATGAATGCATCAATCCAAAGCTGAATGGCGACAATTGCAAATGGCCATCACGGAAAGAGGCGTAACGCAAGGAGGCATAACGCAAATGGCCATTGCGCAGAAAGGATAACGCAATGAACCATAACGCAGAGGCATAACGCAAAGTGACATAACAGGAACGAAAAGTTCGATATCGATTATATGTCCTTTCCCTTGAACAATCGATTGACGTTTTCTTTTAGAGCTGTGAATTATTTACGGAGTACACAACTAGTCTCCATTCTTCAAAGAGCCTTTTTGTTATGCCTCTGCGTTATGGCTATTTTGCGTTATGCCTTTTACGTTATGCATTTCTGCGTTATGCCTTTCTGCTTTATGCGTTTCCGCGTTATGCCTTTTTGCGTTATGCCTCTGCGTTATTCCTCTTTACGTTGTGGCTATTTGCGTTATGCCTCTTTGCTTTATGGCTGTTTGCGTTATGCCTCTTTCCGTGATGGCCATTTGCAGAATCGGCTTGTTGCCATTCAAGTTTGGATTGATGCATTTATGATTTGGACGATTTTATTTCAAATAGTGATCATTGAATTTTGTCATAAATATAACTCCATAAATAGCAACCAGGGCTTGTTTATCGTACCTTAATTTTGGAACTAAATTCCATGCGATGGCTTTAAAATTTCCAGTAAGGGAACTAACGCAAATTGGCAACCATGGTTGATGAAGTACTCAGACATGGTTGTAGTTAAATGGTTGTTTACTCTTCTCCGAGAGATTTTTTTTCCGATTTTCCGCCTCTCATAAAAACCAACATTTGATTCTCTTATTGGTCTGGTGATCGTAAACCACGTGACCATTTTAGTGCGCCTTTAACAGGATGCAGTTCCAGGCCCCCGTCCCTGTTAAGTGTGAGACTTAATTTAATACTTGATGAAAAGTCCTTTCTTTGTCCTTTTACGCGTCGGTAGTTTGATTTGATCTACTTTATTTGTTTTCAATTCAAGAGTTTCCAATTAATAAAGCACTTGATTTCGGTTATATGGCACGGAGACTTTACTGAAGTGATAAAAATCAGCGAAAAAGGATATATAAAGACTTTCTGAGCCGAAAAGCGTAACAGTTTGTGAAACGACCTTGTCAGTTGTGACGAAGAAGTCGAAGCTTGAGCAGGCCTCAATTCCTTGTCAGTTGAGTAAGGAATTCTGAAAAAACCACAACATGCGGAATGCGGACGGCAGACGGTGAAATGATTATTTATTAAATAATCAATCAATTGATTAATTAATCATTCAATAAGTGATTTCTTTTGCTTATAGATTGGTTGTTTAGTGTCTAGTCTATTGATGTTAATCTTCAGAGCAAGCGAGTCTGCGCTCTGGATTGGAACAAGCACTTTTGGCCTTTTCATGAGCAATGTATTTCCTACAAGCGTAGCACTTGCGGAGCAGTATTTTAACGTCACAGGTAAATTACTGGTAATAAATAGCTTAATATGGTATTTAGAGCGGTTTTCAAATGAGTGTCGTAAAACCAAAACCAAAACCAAAGTAATTACTTTAGCCAATCAAAAAGGACGGAGACAATCCAGTAAACCAATCAAAACTCCAAGTAATTACACGTAGCCGACACAAAGCGCGGGAAAATGTGCACGCGCGAGCCCAATTGGTTTTGGTTTCACTTCTGATTGGTTGAAAAAGTAGCGCGAAAACTTTGAACCAATCACTAAGTGAAGTAATGCAAAACCAATGTAATTCGCTAATTACTTTCGAAACTCAATTGAAAACCGCTCTACTGCACTCTGCTCCAGCCGCTATCACAGATCTTTTGGGAATTCGGATTGTCTGTGTCTGCTGTCATCATTCTGTGGATGGGAAAGTAAATGGTCGGAGAATGACGATAACCGCGTCAAGTTATCGATATTCTAGAATCCGATATTAAAGAGACGAACTGAACTGAACTGAGGGAGAGTGAAAATAACAAATGTGCGCATGATGAGATGAATGAATGAGTAAGTCGGCGAGTGATTGCATAAGTCAACGAGTGACCGACTGAGTGATGAATGAATCGATGAAACGAGTTGATGAAGATTAAACGGATATAACCAATGGATAATGCAACGGTCGAAACAAATACATAGAAGGGATGAAACCCCCGCTAAATGAAACTAGTATGAAACGGAACTGAATGAAATGGATCAAACAGATAAAACGGTGGAAAGAAATGGATGAATAAAATGGATGAAACGGGTGACTAAAACGGTTGAAATGAAACGAAATGAAACGGATAAAACGGATGATAGAAACGAATGAAATGGTTGAAACGGGTGGATGAATTCTATACAACGGTATTGAATGAAATGAATAAAACAAATGGATGAAGCGGTTGAATTAGACGGATAAAATGGATGAGTGAAACAGATACAACGGATGAATGAAACAAATGAAATGGATGAAAAGGAAGGATGAAACGGATAAGACGGATGGATGCGACGAATGAAACTGGGAAAAGGAACGGATTAAGTGGATGAATAAAACGGTTGAAACTGCTGAAGTCAAACGGATGAATGGAATGATGAATGGATGACATGAGGTATGAGACATGCAACGGATGAATATGGTTGAAATGGAAGAAAGAAACGGGTAAGTCGCATGGATGAAACGGATAAACAAACCGGTTGAATCGGATGAATGAAATGAAATGAATGAACGCATAGATGAAACCAATAATAAGGATGAAACAGATGAAAGAAACGGGTGAATTAAACGGATGAAATAGATGAATTAAATGGTTGAAACGGGTGAAACGGATAAAACGGGTGGATGAAAAGGGTAAAAAAACGGATGGATGAAATGGATTGATCAAATGGGTGAAATGGTTAGACGAAGCGGATGAATGAAACAGGTGAAGCGGATGTGTGAAACGGATGCATGAAACGGGTTGATGAGATGGATTAATGAAACGGAAGGATGAAATGGATGAATAAAACGGATGAAACGATTGAATCAAATGGATAAAACGGATGAATGAATGAGTGAATCAGGAAGTCAGTAGACGAATTAACAAATGAGCTGAAAAGTCTTACGTTTTTCTATTATTTTCTGTTCTAGGCACGGTGACCTGTATGTTCGTGGTAAGTGCTGCTATTGGAGAAATGATTATTCCACTTATTGTGGGTAAAGTCTTCGACTATGTAGGATCAGTCAGTTTTCTCGCCGAAGGTTGCATTCTCTGCTTCGCGGCGTTTGGAGCTTATTTAGCAGTGCTGGTCATTGGAAAAGGAGCAGCTTCTCAAGACCACAGAAGAGAAGGTAACGTCATTGTGTCACGGAATTCTCTATGATCGATCGGTCCAACAAAATCCGTGTGCTATATGTAAGGGAGTGCTTTTGCATTTTTGTTTCTTTTCTCTGCTTGTGCTTTCGCCGTTTTACGGAAGCTGCATGGAATAACTAACTTTATTTGTGAACGTGGTAATAATTTGTAAGCAAAAACGCAAAATTAAAATGATAAATCGATTTTCATCGGGCACCGCAATTTGCTGATGGGAAACAATTCCGAGTAAGGCGTGATGTAAAGAAGGGTTAAGTGTCTGCTTTAAGAACCAACAACCTTAATATTTTCGTTCCTAAACACTTCATAAAACCTCTATAAAGCGTAAACGAAGTTTCATACGAAAGATCCACCTAGGTAAGCGGGAAGCATATTTTGCAGTCGCAAAGAATCTTGGGGGTAACCATACATTTTTCCGAGATAATTATGCTTCAATTTTGAAAAGAACGCCATACATAGCTTTTTACAAATATTGTTGATTAATTATCTTTGAAAAATTCGAACCCGTAATTTTCTTTTTGGAATTGAATAACACTTGTTAACATTTCTTTTCCCGCATATTCAGTAAACTGTGCAAAAATACCTTTGAATTACAGTAGGAACCGAGGATATTAAAAAAAAATTGTACTGAAAGATCGTTAAAGAATCTTTATTTTGAGCTTTCATTTGTACAAAAAAGATACAACACTTAGCGAGAAATAATTTTTTAAGTGACTTCTTTGCAAAAAAAATCGCAAGAAAGTTTGTTTCCTAAAAAAGAGTTAAGATTTTGCCTTTCACTATAATGCGCCGCACAAGTTGGCACAGAGTCATTTTCCCCAGTCGGTCGAGCTATGAAAGCAAAGCGTCTGTTCCTGTGGTAACATCAGACACTGCCTTTTACCCCTGTTTTGAAATAAATAAACCCATGCCTTACAATAGCCTCAAAATTTCGAAACACCGATGATGTTTACAAGGCTATAAATCACCTCTTTCTAGATTAGGTTCATGTGATATCGCACAGCCACAACGGTAAGCCCCAAAACTGAGCCCAAAAACATCTCCGTGTAATCACAAAGAAACACACCAGTAACCATAGCTTTTTTTGTCCTCACCTTCGCATTCCCACGTTTCTGGATGTAATAATCAGACACTCCCTTGGCGAATCGTTGTCTTAATAAGATATAGACCACTTTCATAAATAAATTTCTATTTTCTAAAGAAACTGTAGTCGTTCTCGTTAGGGACCTTTAGATCGGAGGACGAGTACGAGATTTCCGTTCTGAGCACGCGCACTTCCAAAAATGTCGGCCTCCAAACCTTATGTGCATGCTCAGTACGGAAAATTTGTACCCGTAGTCGTTCTCGTTAGGGACTTTTAAATCGGAGGACGAATACGACTCCGAGTACGAGATTTCCTTTCTGAGCACGCGCACTTTCAAAAATGTCGGCCTCCAAACCTTATGCGCATGCTCAGCACGGAAAATTTGTACTTGTAGTCGTTCTCGTTAGGGACCTTTAGTTCGGAGGACGAGTATGACTACGAGTTTTCCGTTCTGAGCATGCGCACTTCCAAAAATGTCGGCCTCCAAACCTTATGCGCATGCTCAGTACGGAAAAGTCGTAATCGTAGTCGTACTCGTTCTCCGATCTAAAGGTCCCTAATATAAGAGTGCATTTTTAGGTGATAAAGGAAGCCATCCAACCAGCGGATTCTTTCAAATTTGTCCTCTCAAATGCCTTACTGTGTTTTTAACTCCCGTTGCAGTGATTTCAGAAGGAGGAGGATACGAAAAAGACGACAAAACAGAGGATCATTCTGTAAAAGACCTAAAAGAGGAAGAAAATGAAGCATCTAGCGGTAATTTAGAGGATAAGTCACCCAAGAGATAGCGATCATTTGCCAAATGTTGCAAATATCGCTAGAACAATCCGAAGGACGTATGGTCCAAAGAGAAAGACTGCCAAAAGGGAAAGTAATCAAGATTGTTTCGTGTCAGACGTCACTGTTTCCCGTGGTTTACATTGGTATACATCGTCTTGAGCTGAGTGCCTCCAACCTCTCGTTCCCAGGGTCTCCATTGTCGTCCTCATCGACAAAGAGACCCTGGGAACGAGGTTGAAGTGCCTCGAGTTGCTAACTGAAATCCCTGCACAGGCTTTATTGTTTTAGGGTGTTTTTGTTGACACCTCCGTCGTAGATCTTAAAGTCCCTTTTTATTCACATCGGTGACTTGGACGGAGGCATTGCGTGTTTTCGGATTGGCTAACAGACAACACTTTGCCCCGGGAAAATTAAGCTGCTGTTAGCCTCCAAGTATCGTGAGTCATCTGTTGTGGCTGTTTCTTTTCCGACAAAGCCGTTTCTTTTTTTTCCTTTCATCCTTAGTCTTAGTTGAAAGTTTGTCCCATTTTACAAGAAATTTTCCAAATGCACAGGAGACGTCGCCTTAAGTGTTTTAAAATTTATTCCTAATCAAATATACCTGTGAAGTTTCACCGTGCCCAGTGACCGAGACGAGATAAGTATGTCTTGCACTGATGTTCCATTTACTTTTGGTAGCTCTTTAATTTATTAAACAGAGTTTGAAATTGTTCATAGACTAAAGAAATTTAGGACCTTAAGCTTTAAGTTTTGTACAAATTGTCAATAGTTTTGTACTCACTGAATAAACTTCAAGTGTCGCATTAACTTTGATTTTCAGTCTTACAAGAGATCATTAATGACGGCATTGTTCTTAGAAGGCATTATGTTATATACAAAATGGCTTTAAAAGGTGAATAACCTTGCTAAACGTACGTAGTCATTTCCCCTAAAGTCCTATTATTTCGATAATCAATCCTTAGGTTTTTAAATAACTGCTCCCTGATCGTAAATTACATTTTTCAGATATAGTATATCAGCATAGCTCGCCTCGACTAAGGTTTCGTGGGCCATGAAACCTCCATTGACCATCGTTTGTCGCTATCTTGTATTAAATCCATCGCAATTGCGGAGGAATATTGGGTCCTTAGGCTTCCAAAGCCAGGGCCTTCTGGTGGCTAACCGTAAAAGAATATCATCGAGCATCATGAAAGAATTTGGAGGTGTTTGAATTGTATATATAATCAGTGACTGATAGTTGATGGTAGTAGATGAAAGACAGTGCGCAAACGTTGATTGTCACACAGGATCGTGAGTTTTAACTATCATGGACAATCATCATCTATAATGATCAAGGGTAACTTTACTCTACGACTGCTATACCCCTGGTGATGCTCCTATCCCCATGTAGGTGAAATTAGAGAATTGAATAGAATACCATAACGGAACCATGTAGGAAAGATAACTTATTTTTAAGGTCATTAAACTTGCATTCTTCTTTCTTTCAATGGAAGACAAGCTGAACTTTGTAAAAAGGAAGCTGAAGTATTTTTGGTAACCCCGTTGTTTACTTACCGGCCTGAATGCGCATGCGCTTGTAGAAATCCGTGAGTTCCAATTTAGCGCAATATATGGGAAGATGAAGACTACCAGTCATAAATCACATCTATAATTTAGAGGAATATCTATTTTTCTTCCCTTCGCTCTGCACTCGCATCTTTTCGACGAGGCTGGGCCTGATCCTGGGATAGAGAATATGTCGCCAAGGTAAGTTTCTCGGCATGAAGTTCTCACAGGAACTGGTGAATCCGTTCGACAGAGCCTTAAGGAGACAACACTTCCGGCGAAGATGGCAAGTCATATCGAAACTCTAGAGTAGGGTAACCTGCGAAACCAGACGGAATTTCGGCCTCGGGGAGAGAAACGATGGCCTGAAATTCGGCTGCGTTCGCAGTCATTGAATATATGTGGTGTGGTATCTGCTGGTTATTGGAAACGACTCAATTTATTCCACACAAGAAATTCAGGTACAAACCCATATTTATCATTCCGGACAGTGTCTATGGAAAGGCTTGTGCCGGAGGCAACGATTGAGGGCTGAAAAAAAATTCTGATGGCATTTTTCCAGTCCTCGGTTGTTGCCTTCCACTCGTAGCGTTCTTTAGACCTTGGATAAAAATTCCTCTGGCACCACGGTTAATCATGCGCTTTTCACACTCCCCAGACTACGCCCCTTATTATTTTCAATGCTTTCTTAACAAGATTATTTGCGTTGCTAGCACCTTTAAATTGCGTTGGATCTGTTATTTTCTAGCCATTCGAAGTGCATGTAGAAGAATAGTTGGTAAGATGTTTTGCTTTTGTTTTCTTTCCACGTTGATTTAACTTATGATGTTGTGATTCGATCGCTTTAGTTATCCGAGAATTTGCTCTGTCAGAAGCACATTTCGCTTTTAAGATTCGTTGATTTCCGCTTAGTTAAATTTAGTCATCATTATCAAGCTGAGTAAATTACTGAGTTGACGAGATAAAGATCATATATAGACTGATTTAGTAACGAAGGGCATTTCTCATCGTTTTTCATTATTTATTAATGATATAAATGAAAACTTGAACAGTACTTTGAGATTGTTTGCAGATCATACTTTATGGCTATCAAGGAAGCATAGAAGAAGGAGACTGAAATAATGGATTATTATATAGATGGTCAGAGGTTATCCCCCGTTATGAAAAAACCCTACCAAGCTTCGAGTCATGGCATTTTCGCCCGTGATTCCATTAATTGTTAGACCAAATTTACAATATGCTACTGAAGTGTGGGATGCGTATATACAGGTTCTGGTTGATTCAATTGAAATGGTTCAGAGACACGAAGCTAGGTTTATAAAGGGAGACTACAATAAAAACACTGTATGCGGAAATGCTGCAATCACTGGATTTCGACAGATCCTCTGTTGCTTAGGTGAAAAGCTCATCGGTTGATTAACAACAGGATTGTATTAACCAACCGAGTTATTTTTTATCTAAACAACGTTTCATGAGGTCCTTTTCCAATCTCTCCTTTTTTTCAACCTATTTCCAGTATTTCGTGTAATACTAATGTCATTAGTCGGGACGGGACGAGAATACAGCAGTCCCGATTTTACCCATGATTTCTCGTCTTGTCCCGACTGACTGCCCCTGGGTCTCAGAGGATGGACCACTTATGTCTTGTGTTTTTTCCCCAAGAACTGTGAAAGACTGGAACTCCTTACCTAGCCACATTCACACTTCTTCAGGATACTCACTTTGCAAACAATATTGTACTGATTTTGTTTGGTTAATAACAAGAGTGATAATTATTAATTATATATTAATTAGTTAATTTTTCTCAGATTTAACTAGTAACTATTAGAAAGTCCACGACCGTGCACAATCTTTTGTTTTTGGGCTCATACACTATGCATGAATTACGTAATCAACACGTTTCTATTGGTTAGTTCCTCACTACGGAGTAAACAACTATTGTGTTTTGTGCACGGTCAAGGCCAAAAAAGAGAACAAAAACCTACAACAAAGAAATTTGCCGTGTTTCATAACCATTCCCTCTACTAACTATGGTCAGACTGCAATACGGAAGTTGCTATGGAAACAGCGATGGAGGCATTTTTGCTCGTGCATTCGTGATTTTAATATGGTCAATCGTGATGTTTTGAAAGTTCTCAATTTTGATTATTATTATTATTATTATTATTATTATGTTATCGATTATTTACATTATTTGTTCAGGCATTTATCTTGTATTGGCTCGACGATAGAGCGTTGTCAGTTAGTAGAAGTAACTGGCGTGCGTTTCCTCGTCATGTGAGTTAATTTCTTTGCGAAAGGATCAAATCTCCAGGAGCTGTAGTAACTCAGGCTCAATATGGAAGGTATAAAGAGAAGATCTTTTCTTCTCGATCGAAAATCGCTTCAAGGCTTTAGCAAGTGGAAAGAACAATTGCGGAAATGCTTCGGGGAATAAAAAATGCAAAGCAACATGATTTCCTCTTCGAAATAAGCTTCATTATCACCAGTTATGAGTTGCATCTGGTCTTCATGTACACTTTGTATTCGTGAATAGAAAGAGGACGCGATCGCACATCTGGCAATTTGCCGAGAGATGTCATACGAACGGCTTTTATTTCATAGAAATTCTGCACGTCGTTTACGGATTTATTTGTAATTTTTCATTCAAGTTATACATCCAAAAAAAAAATATATATATATATATAACAAAGCACCTTAAAGTGAAATAAGCGTGAAAAGCTTTTTGGTGATGAAATTAACGTAATTTTTCACGTTGTTGTTTTTTGGGCACACACCCCCAATTCCGCCCACTTTTGGCGTCCAACCAGTCTTTCAGGTTACGTAGCGTAGCTCTCTGTGATTGGCGCGTGTTTGTTAACATTCAACTCGTTTTCACAACAGTTTTCGTTCAGGATTGTAGAGGATAGCATCTCTCACTTTCAAAATTATTCAAGAGGGTAAGACTCTCACTGGAGTGCAAAATTATTGTGGAATCGAGCGAATAATGCTCAGTGCTTTTCGTTTTGTACAGTTTGCCGCAGTGAAAACAACGAGGAACATCTACACAACCAGAAACGTTATGGGTTCCTTGAAGGTAGCGGTGATCGGACAGTCACAGTTTGGCTTGGAAGTTTACAAAAGTCTGCGCTCAAAAGGTCATGAAATTGTCGGAGTCTTTACCGTCCCCGATGTGAAAGGAAAGCCAGACATTTTAGCGACTGGAGCAGAACAAGACGGTGTTAAAGTTTTTAAGTTTCCTCGATGGAGGACAAAAGGAGAACCCATTCAAGGGGTTGTCGATACGTACAAGGCTTGCGGTGCTGAACTCAATGTTTTGCCATTTTGCTCACAATTTATTCCTATGAATGTGATCGACTTTCCAAAACATGGCTCAATAATTTATCATCCTTCCTTACTGCCAAGACACAGAGGGGCATCCGCCATAAATTGGTAAGTTGGCTCTGTTTTTGGCATGTGAAGCAAGCATAGTTCGTGCCTTCGTACGTGCCTTGTCCGCGAGGTTAATATTCCATGGGTACCAATTTTACATCCATTTAACGCGTTTGTATTTACACTGGAGCAGTTTTAAGAGCTCCACTCTTAACGCAGGATTTATCCACTCGACTTTCTCGAAATGAGAATAACGGAACAGACAAAAAAAAAATCGGAATAAGATTTTACAAATTTAATTCAGTAGTGTATTCAAACAGTGTTGCGTTTATCTGCGTTTGAAGCACAACCAGTTTCACATTGAATCCTTATCAAACCAGTCAAACTGGGATTCAAACAAAGCACGAATTCAAAAGAGGTCAATTAAAAGCCTGACCGGCCGGTATTCGACAATATTTTGCTTTTGTTAAAATATGTTTATCAATTCGCCGAGATCAGGATGGCCTCGAAGAGCAGTTCTGTCGATTTTCAACACCTTTGTATCATCTGAGTGCTTTGTAAAAGCTCTTGTTTGTTTTATTTTCGATTCCAAAAGAGTGCTTTATGTGTAGTAATTTATAAATGTGCCATTGTTACGATGTATTTTAATTATGTAATGTTTATTAAATTCCAATTTTCTTTGCCCTCGTGCATAAATCGCTTTTGTATTATGGACATTTATCTGGCTTTTGTATATTTCTGACATTTGAGTGCGAGGGTATATTAGGTTTCTTGCAGAAGACCTTTTTGTTTTGGATGTAAACTTTCTTATCTTTACTTAGCAATTCTCTTGCTGGTAAAAAGGAAACGGAGAGTCTATAACTTCTTTAGCTGCGAACGCAATAATATTTATTTCCTCTCCATATTGACAGCATTAATACTTTTATTATTTTTTTTTTCTGAGTCACATGTCAACAGTTGTACGATCAAGAGTTGTCTTTTAATAAAAGGCTCATGAAGTAAAAATAATTATTATTGATGCTTGCTGTGTTGTTTAACACAGTGCTGAAATTCAAATCTCTGTGATGAAAGTAAAGATATTTCAAGATAAAGAACATCATTTATCTTTACATAGAAAGGTCTTGCAAATAATCATCAGTTTTTTTTTGCCACATCAGCACTTAACATGTATGTACACGTAACCCTGAATGTGCTGAAAATAAGTACTCTTACCTGTGAACACGTAACTTAAGAACAAAGCACTCTGTAAATAACAGAAAAACATTTTTTTTGAAGAAATGTACCTTTTTTATTGACAGTGACTTGGGGATGAAAAAATTGAGCTCCTTTGTCGTACCCTGGTCTCTGATGTTTTTCCTTCTTCTTCTTCTTCTTCTCTGAAGCGACAACAAATGGGGAATCAGTGTTTCGTCGTTCGTTGTCACCAGGGTACCAGAGTCTGGAACTTTAGGGCCTTTTCACATGGGGGTGGAAAACTCAGACTGTCTAACTGTAGTCAAAAAAGCGAGCTTTCACATGCAATATTTATAGCCCTGGGGTGAGATTTTCAAATGCTTTGGCATAATGTTCAAACTAAAGATAAATCACCCTATTCAGGCGGGGTACCCCACACCTTCAGCATTCACATGGAGAAAACTCACCCCACCTAAGTGGGTATCCTGGCCCGGCTGTCCAGGCAACCCTGCCTCGGTGAGATACCCTACATGTATCTCTCACGTGAACATAATCAAGAAAAGAAGAGAAATTCTATGGAGAGATTGGTTACCCTACCAAGACGGGGTACCTCACCTACCAGGGGTTCCCCATCTCCATGTGAACAGACCCTTATTAGTTTGGGTGCTCTACAACTGAGCTATAGGGGAAGATAGTGGGCCATTAAATATTATAAAATAATTAGGATAGTATGCATACTCTCATTGGCCAATAGCTGTGCTTAGATGAGGGTATGTAAACATGGCTGTGACATCACACAAATTTTGATTGGTTATGTGTTGTCAGACACGCGTTTTGTATGGCTGGTAGGAAATTTGAGTCGTTATCAAGAAAATCTATTTCAATCAAGAAGTGAAAAAACCAGCATTTTCGTTCATTTGTCGAATTATTTTTAAGAAATATTTTATAAAAGCAAAATTTAGAGGACTTTTTTCCATGTTTACTTAGTCTCGTCTAAACAATTGGGGAGTTGTGAAAATTATTCTTGACAAATTAAATATGCAAACCCTCTACTGCGTCTTGGATTTGCATAACTGTCTTGAATTCTCCCAACTCCCCCTTGTGTTTAGATGAGGCTATGCAAACGCAGAAAAAGTCAGGACTCTATTGCTTAAATAAAGTATTAGGTGTCAAATTTATTGTTTGGATTTTCTCACAACTCAAAACCATGACAAACCTACAGAGAGTGCTAGATGTCGTTAGGATAATGTTTGTCTTCTTAACAATATACATTAATCTTAAATGAATTAGTTATTATTTGTAGCTGATTATTTTTCAGGACTCTTATGGAAGGTGATAAGCAAGGAGGTTTCAGTGTATTTTGGGCTGATGATGGTTTAGATACTGGTCCTATTCTGCTTCAGAAGAGTGTTGACATTGATCCAAATGATACAGTTGACACATTGTATAACAGATTCCTGTTTCCAGAAGGCATCAAAGGCATGGTATGAAAGTGAAATTTAGAAATAGGCAAAGTGATCTTTTTTGTATAAAGCATTTTGTTAGAGTAAGTAACTACATTAGAGAGAGTGAGCTGGGTGACTTAAAAGGAGAATTTCAATGCAAGGGCAATACACCCTAGGCCAAGGTTTGAGATTTTTCTGTAAAGAGATTTGAGGTACCGGGTAAATTTAAGTTATCATTTGGTTTAACCCATTGACTCCCAGGGGTTCCCTATTGACGAGTAAAATCGTCTGGCGTTAGGCAGAGTAAAATACTAAGTCTGGCCGGTTTCGGCGTTAAAAGGTTAATAAAGGGCTTACTTCCCGGAAATCGAGTTTCCTATCTTGGGCATGCTACATCAAGTGGAATTGATTATTGTTAATTTAAGGG
Organism: Montipora foliosa; assembly: GCF_036669935.1. Lineage (NCBI taxonomy): Eukaryota > Metazoa > Cnidaria > Anthozoa > Scleractinia > Acroporidae > Montipora > Montipora foliosa. The sequence goes on from NC_090875.1 coordinate 26,981,388, forward strand.
TTGAAAGAAATGATAATAATAATAATATTATTGTACTGTTACTTTAGGTTGAAGCGGTTGATTTAATTAGTGACGGAAAGGCACCAAAAATCCCTCAACCAGAAGAAGGGGCAACTTATGATAAAATCTGGAAAAAGAAAGAGGTTGCAAAGGTCAGTATCACTAATTGTACATGTACGTACATTGATGGTGATTTAATGTGGTTCTTTTTTTCTTATAAGTAGAAGACTTTTTTTACAGTTGTTATTCATTAACAATCAATATCACATTTTTTTCTTCTGCAGATAAATTTTGACCAGTCAGCAGAGATGCTACACAATTTTATTCGTGGAAATGACAAGGTACTTACTGTTAGATGATCAAAAAGAAAATAATTTAGGAGGTCCAACTGGATAGCCCTTCTCTTTCGTTGATAATTAGTAGAAAAAAAGGCATTTTTGAAAATCTTTGCGTAGATGCAACTTTTGTCCTTTTTATCTCATTGATGATGAAGTCTCAATGCAGTATAGTGAGGTGGCTTCAGGTGCTCATTGGATCACTTGATCAATGGGTTGTTAAGTTTCAAGTTTCGTTTGGGCAGTCAAATTTTATGACGAATGTGCTCCAAATGGAAGTGCGAAGCACACTTGTCACAGGTTTGAATCTACCCTTTGCTCTTATTTATTATTTTTAGGGGTAGTTCTGAATTTGCTATTGAGTTATCGAAATTAGTCTTAAAAGTCTTTATTTAGTAGAATATATATCGCTTTGCTCTACATTTCATCAATGAGGTGTCTCACAGAGACTTTGATTTGTTTTGCAGCTTCCAGGAGCTTGGGGCGTGATAGATGGCCAGGTAAGATTTTAATTAAAGTTCAGTTAATTTGATTTTCAATCATTTATTATTATCTTGTTGGTACAATTTCTATTTCCTCTCTTATAGCAAGTTACTCTGTATGGCTCCTCACTGACTTCTGGTGATACACCTCCTGACGGAACCCCTGTGACAATAGAAGGCTCAGAGAAGCCTGCTATTGTGCATAAAGGTGGTATGACACTGACTGGAGTAGATGGAAAGATGGTAAGCAAATACTGGGTTTGGATTTCCAATGGCAATTAAATAATTACAAGACTGTCAGTCCTTTCGATTCAGTAAAGAAACGTATGTACAACGTATGACTAATTAGTAATAATTTTATTATTATCAGGCAATTTTGTAAGGGTGTCTGTAAGTTCCCAACTGTTGCCATGACAATGGTACAGCACTGACAAAAGCCCCTTTAAATTTAAAGTTCAGTTTGTTCTCTTTCTCTCGCCAGTTAACTGTAAAGACTTTGCAACTTGAAGATGGGCGCATGATCCAAGCAGCCAAGTTTGGTCAGATGGAGGAAGCAGCTGAGGTGATTGAGCTTACAGAGGAGGAGAAAAGCATGGAGGCAAAACTGAGAGTAAGATCTTATGGGTGTCCCATTGCTCCTGTTTTTAAGTTACTGTAATGCCTTTGGGTTTGCTTGTTAATGAAAAACTGGGGTTGAGTTATCCTATCCAGTTTCAATCCCCTTATTAATTTTTTAAAGATGCATGTAGTCGCCTTTTAAGTTTTTGATGTAATTTCACAGTTACAGTAAATGTGACATTTCTTCATGGCAGGAAATATGGGCTGGGATTTTGGCAAACCCTGATATTCTTGAAGATACAGACTTTTTCAAAGCTGGTGCTGGATCCATGGATGTTACAAGGTTCGGTTTATCATTATACCTGTACATGTACAGGTAGTATTTTACTCTGTGTAATGCCAGACGATTTTACTCCTCAATGGGAAAGCCCCAGGAGTCAATGGGATAAGGTGTACCTGTTTAAGGTGTTCCAGATACAGACCTAAGAGTAATTAATTAACCCATTGACTCCTGAACCACCCCCCCCCTACCATTGATGAGTAACATCATTTGGTGTTAGACAGAGTAAAATCTATTAAGTCTCACTCCTAGGCGACAAGGGGACATAGTTTTTGAGGGGATACATGTAGAGGCTGTTAATTAACCCAGTGCCTCCTGAACCACCCCACCCCCCTCCCCCCCCCCTCCCCCATTGATGAGTAAAATCGTCTGGCATTAGACAAAGTAAAACCCATTAATTCTCACTCCTAGGAGTTATTGAGTTATTAAGAATAAAATTTACATGTATGTGACTTTGACGAGTTTCATTTCTGGTGTTAAGAATAATATCCAGTGCTAAAAAGGTAACAACACTTGCTTTTTACAAAGTCAAATTGTGTTAGGGTTTAAGTTTTTTCTGGGTTCCTCCGGTTTTCCCCTTTCATCAAAGAATGACTTATGAGTTGATTTGATTCCTTTACGGTGTCCCTAATATATTAGTGCTGACAGTTGACACTTAATTTAATAAATGAAGTTCATTGCGATTATGATTATAATCGATACATGTATTTCGGATTCTGTGTTCATTGGAGTTAATGATGGTGCATTTGTTTTCAGGCTCATTGAAGAACTGAAAGAAGCTTTCTCAATAGTGTTAGAAGCAGAAGACATTTACATGAATACAAGGTAGTATGGTAACTGTTGTGTTCTCAGTCAAAGATAGAGAACCGTCAGGCAATGACCATTCATTTGTCTTTGGTGGTACTTCAGATATGGGGATTTTGTTCGCCTCTCTGTCCTGAGATCTCGAGGTGGAGGACTGGAGGAATTCAGTTGTAAAACTGTAAGTACAGGCAGTCCTTTCAAGGGAGTTAATTTAATAACTTTATAAGATTTAGGCCTTTATTGAGCAAGCTTGTTTGATGAATGTGGCTGGATATTATTATAATTATAGAACTTGGCCATTATCCAACCAACTTGATCTCTTACTTGTACTTGCAGTTTTTTAACCCATAGTTCCCTTTAAATTTGCGTGAGTTCCTGCTAGGGCGGACTGGGTGGCTAATGCGGAGGCTTTGGGGCTGGTGGGTCAGGGCATATTATCAAAATTAAAGAGAGTGCCTAAGCGGCGTGGGTGGGTGGGTCGTGGGTCCCTAACCCTAAGCTTAACCCTTTTTTATCAACGACTGGAAATTCTCGAAACAGACAAGACCTAAGACAAATTTGGACCGAGCACTTTTTTTCTTTGTACCGTGTAGGTTGACATGGATGTGAACAACATGACAGTTTGCATGCCCAATCAGTTGTTCATTAATGGTGAATTTGTGGACTCATCCAGTGGAAGAACATTTGATTGCATAAACCCAGCTGATGGTTCGGTAAGAGAGTGACACATTCTGTCAAATGAAAGAGCAAATGAGCGACAGTCCATATGTAGTATTTGAAATTTAAAAAAAACATCTCTGGCTAAAAGTCATCAGACTCTACAACAACAGTTCCCAGCTCCGAAATTCTGACCTTCGATGGAATCGCAGATCAACGTCGTGTATCAAATTCCCTGTACAAATTGTTCGTGATGTTATATTGGGGAAACTGGCAGAGCTTGTAATACCCGAAAAAGAACATTTGAGAAACACCAAAACTGCGGCCAAAGGTTCTAGAATTGCTAATCACGCCTGGTCCAACAACCACGCCATTGATTTTGAAAATGCGTCAATTACTGACAAAGGCACTTTTAGAACCAGAAAAACATAAGTGTGGCATACCAGAGTGACACCTATAGCAGATAGCAATTCTTGCCCGTTACCTGGGCAATACAACATTCTTTTTAACAAGCATTCATAACCATTAACATTTTTATTATTTCGCAATTCGCGCTTTTTTTTCAAATTTTCTCACCGCTTTCTTATCATTCATTTTACCCGTCGAAGACTGCAGTTCAGGCAGTCGAAAGCTCGTAGTTTTCAATCATTTTAGCCATGCAGAGATCATTTTTTAAATTTCAACTATGTTTCACCCTGGCTGCGGCCCTTCAATATTTTTACATGTGTAGTATGTTAACTGAAGTCTAGTATCAAGACGTTTGAGGCCTGAGAAGAGTCATTAATTTTTTGTAGCCAGCAGTGTTCACTGTCTGTAGGACATGTTACAACTTACTGAGCAATGTATTGGAGGAAAACAGTGCTTTTTGCACATGTACACGTAGGCCCCTTTACAACTGAAAATGCAGCAAGAAATCAAATCCATGTACATATAAGGCCCCAGTTGTTCAAACGATGGATACGGTATCCGCCAGATAAATCACTATCCATCAGATAACTCAATTGGGTTTGCTAGTGTTTATCCGCTGGATAGTGATTTATCCGGTGGATAGCGTTATCCATCCTTTGAACAACTGGGGCCAGGACTGTGTCAATAATGAGACCTTGTGTTACCCCTTTAATATTGTAGTTATAAACAATGTCTGATGAATCTTTCAATACTGTAGGTTATCACCCAAGTGGCTTTAGCATCAATTGAGGATGTGGATGCTGCAGTCACAGCTGCAAAGGTTGGGAGCTATATATGTGTAGCTACATATCTGTTTGCTGTTAGGGAGTCCACTGCTTTTGAGTTTTAAAGAGAGAACAACCACTGATTAGTTGATCTGTTTTAAATTCCACTTTAGGAAGCCTTTTACCATGGGCCTTGGGGAACAATGAATGCCAGAGACCGTGGGCACCTGATGTACAAGTAAGTTCAAAGATGGGACGCTTTATATTTCTAACTATCTTACACTTCTGAGTTACTTAAAATAAATAAACAAACAGAAGTTGTTGTAATGAGTTCTTCTGTTATTGAAAGCTTTATCACTTAAATTCTGAATACCGTAGGTCAGTTTCAGTTTATACTGTAATGCTTGAAGTCCTATCTTCTCTCTTCCTGTACCCTTCTTTTGCTTGTGTGACAAAAAAAAAAACGTGCCAAAAAATTAAGAAAAGATTTACTCAACTTGCGTGCAGCTTGACTGGCATAGAAAGGTGTGCTAGTGCTCTACTTGGATGGGTTTAAGGGATGTACATGTATTTCAGGGCTGTATGTAGTATTGGCCTGATTATGTTTATCTTTTGATGATGATGGCGACAATGATGACAATGATGATAACGAAAACAATGATGATGATGACGACGACGAGAATGATGATGACGATGATGATGATAACAGGGACAATGACAGCAACAATGATTATGACGACGATGACAAGGATGATGATGATGATAACAGGGACAATGACAGCAACAATGATTATGACGACGATGACAAGGATGATGATGATGATGATGATGATGATAACGAGGACAATGATGGTGACAATGATGATGACGAAAACAATGATGATGATGATGACGACAAGAATGATGATGATGATGATGATGATAACAGGGACAATGACAGCAACAATGATGATGACGACGATGACAAGGATGATGATGATGATAACAGGGACAATGACAGCAACAATGATTATGACGACGATGACAAGGATGATGATGATGATGATGATGATGATAACAAGGACAATGATGGCGACAATGATGGTGACGAAAGCAATGATGATGATGATGACGACAAGAATGATGATGATGATGATGATGATAACAGGGACAATGACTGCAACAATGATGATGACAAGGATGATGATGATGATAACAGGGACAATGACAGCAACAATGATTATGACGACGATGACAATGATGATGATGATGATGATGATGATGATGATAACAAGGACAATGATGGCGACGATGATGACGATGATGATAATGATGATAATGATTATGATGAGGAGGACAATGTTGCCAAAAATGAGGATGATGACAACGATGATTATAGTGGTGACAATGATCGATACTGAGATGACCATCATGGTGCCAACAATGACAAACATGACGATCAACTGTGATTCACAGCAATCCTTAATAATATTGTAAAAATAAAGGAACCTGTATTAATTAATAGATCTCTTTTCCTATTCCACTAGGCTTGCTGAACTTATGGATGAACACAGAGAAGAACTTGCAACAATAGAGTCACTTGATTCAGGGGCTGTGTACACACTTGCCCTCAAGACTCACGTTGGCATGTCAATCGACACAGTGCGTTACTTTGCAGGATGGGCAGACAAAATTCAAGTATACTAAATAACTTTATTATAATTTAAGTTCAAAATTTTGTCATTCTTAAGCCAGATCTGTTGGCTAAGCTGGGTTAACATAACCTGTTTAATTCCTTTGTAGGGATTAACCATTCCAATCAACAATGCTAAACCAAACAGGAATCTCTCCTTCACAAAGCGAGTGCCTATCGGGTAAGTGAACATGTACCTGGTAAATAATTTAATCATATGATGTTAATTGCACACGTACAGTACCAGTGATAATAATACATGTAGTTATTATTTCAGTGGAACCCCATTAATACAATCATCAACAGACCTAAAAAATTGGCCGTATTAACAGGGTGGCCTTATTACCAGGGTAGGGTGATGTTCATGACTAATTAAAAGGGCCGTAATGACAAAGGCAGCATGGTCGAGTGGTTAGGGCGTTGGGTTTGCAAGCGGCTGCTCCGGGTTCAAATCCCATTCTAACCTTTGGTTTGGATTTGTTTCCGGTTGTCCCGGATTCAACTCTACCACGCTTGGTAAATAGCCAACTGGTTGCCTCCTGCCAGTTGGGGGTCTTAATCATGTTTCTGTTAAGTTTGAATTGTTTCTTTCACATTGTTTAAAGTGGGGTGGCCTGTAGACTAGCTTGATAGCTAAGTGCACTTCCACTATAAACAGAGCATTTACATTTTTTCTTTACAAATGGTGCATTATTTTCACTTCAAGAACAACTTTTCTCTTTAATGAACAACAGGAATGTACGTACAGTAACTGTATAAAATACTTGAAAATTTGCTCAGTAGGTAAAACACTTAAAATTGTTAAATGTAATGTATGTTCTGAGCCTAAAATCAAAACCAGAACAGGCCCAGCTAACTATGCTTCTAAAAAATGGAAGCAGCCGTAATTACCTAACCAAAAGACTTTAGTACTTAAAATCTTGTTACAAATCCAGTTTGGAGCGCTACATACAATTCTTGCACAAGACAGTGTACAAATCCCTTGGATCCAATCAAAACAGAGTCTATCCACACCTCATTGTGTTTGCCATTTCCCCCTTGCTTTTAAGGTTATGGTCACAGACTTGTATGGTTGGGAACTTTCGATGATGTGACAAAACATGTTTAGGTATGTGGTTGCACTTCCTTCACCACTCAGGGTAGTTTTGCCTTGATAAAAAGGAAGTATCTACATGATTGTATGATAGTACTATCTAGTCTACGTAGGCATATTTATCAGCAGACTGAATTGAACGTTTGTCTTTGAGAGACAAACCAAACAGTACAGCAAACACCAGGAGAGCTCCTTGAAAAAGTCATGATTGATTAAAAATTTTAAAATACTAATTATTAATATTGCAAAGTTTTGGGTAATGGTCATGACCTTGTAAACAAAGTTTGTTCTTGCATCAGTGGTTATTTGTGGTTGTTCTTCCTTCACCACTAAAGCAAAAAGGAAGCAATATTTAAATAATATTTAATTAACTGCCGTCTTGCTCATCATAAAAGTGGACAGTAGTTTATATTTAATATCGATTGTGGCCAAGACAAGAGTTCACGACTGGTTAATGTAAGCAAAAGTACAATCATGATAAGGGAGTGCCTTATTAAAGTTAAATGTAAATTAAGAATCAGTAACAATTTCCTTTCCAAACTATCCTCCTTGTCATCACCCTAGCTGTAATATTGCAGTAAGCTTTTTATTTATTGAGTACACTGTATGTAGATAATAATTTCTTTGACTTTTGTGCAGTGTCTGTGGTTTGATTGTGCCTTGGAACTATCCTCTGATGATGTTAGCTTGGAAGATATCTCCTTTGTTGGCAGCTGGCAACACAGTGATCCTCAAACCAGCTCAGGTGTGTTTGCAACTGTTAGTATTATAATGTACATGTTCCAGTAACTACAGTATGTGTATTTTATAGTAACTTGTGTGCTTTCCTTTTGTCAGACCTGGTAGGCCAGACCCATCAGTTTGCAAAAAAAAATTCAACAACTTGAAGGAGCACTTGCATATAATCCCTCACATTCTTCTGTGTTGATTTTAACCCATTGACTCCCAGGGGTCCCCCATTGATGAGTAAAATCGTCTGGCGTTAGACAGAGTAAAATACCAAGTCTGGCCGGTTTCGGCCGGTTTGGAAGTCAAAGGGTTAAGTTGTTGTAGAGTTAGTCTGTCTAAATGCCCAGTCTGACCGAGTTCTGTCAGTTGGAAAGCATCCTAAGTTGATCAGATCCAAACTGATCAATGCCAGCCAAAAAGTAATCAGGTAATGTCAACATTATTGGTTTGGTGGCTCATTCCTGGCAGTGCTTGACCAGTGATTGAAGATGCTATGGCTGATGAAAGTCCAACAATTAAAAGGGGACTGGTGAGGTGTTCGCTTTGTCCCCTGTGTTAAGAGAGGAATAAAAGTTGGCTGAGGATCTTTTCTAACTCAGCTCAAGCAGAGCATTAATTTTTTAAGCTGAGGTTTGTGGAAATTAAAAAGACTTGACCATGTTTTGTAAGTTATTTTCCTTCCATTCTTTACTTACTCAAATCCCATAATGCACCTCTTTAACCCCCCAAAATTTTGCATAAATATCATTGTTTGCAATTTCTCCTGGGTCATGAAGATGTCCCTCGAGAAATTGAAAACAATGTCTACATGCAAAGTTTTGGGGGAATAAAAGAGCTGTATTATGGGATTTGTGCAAGTTACTAGAGAATATGGCAATAGGAATTGTAAATTCATTAAATTACACAATCATATTTTATTAACTTGTCAGGTGACCCCACTTACAGCACTCAAGTTTGCTGAGCTTTCAGCTAAAGCAGGATTTCCAAAAGGTGTCATCAACATTTTACCAGGATCAGGTACAGCTCTTGACTAGTACATGACTCAACAATGTGTACAACATGCATAATAAATGTCAGCAGCAAATGGTCTGAAGTCTTTTCTGATTTATTTAGGACAGGCTGTAGTTCTAATTAAGTACAGACAGTCAATAAATGTGATATGTTTCTTAATGCTATGAAATGTCAAAATGGAATTTACATGTACTGTTTGTAAGACTTAAAGGACTTCATCTATAATCATTAAAGACACAGGATAGAACAATAATCATGTTTTTTTTACAGGTTCTGTTGTAGGCAATAGGATTTGTTCTCATCCTGACATTAGGAAAGTTGGTTTTACTGGATCAACTGAAACTGGCAAATCAATCATGGAAAGGTACAGTATTAATAATATTATAATGTAATTATAATTTATAATTTGTAACATGTTTACTTATCAATTGAAAATACATGTATCATCGGCCTTCTTTTCAGTTGATAAGGAGGCAGTGGTACTTACAGTATATGCACCAACAAAATGTTCACTTAACTTCATGAATTCGAAGCTTGAGTAATACCTTTGATGAATAGTTTTCCTAATTTCTTCAAGAGAGTTTCTTTACTAAAATAAATGTTATTATCCTGCAGTTGTGCTGTCAGCAACTTAAAGAAGTGTTCTCTGGAGCTTGGTGGCAAATCACCTTTGATTATTTTTCACGACTGTGATATGGACAGGGCTGTCAGACAGGTAAAAAAATACACAAAAATTAATAAGTCTGGGTTTCTGGGAAAATCTGAAGCCAGATTGTCTGACTTATTTTTTAAATGGTTTCATATTTTTGAATTTTTGCAAATTATTATTCAAAAATATAATATTTTAGTCTGATCTAAAGACTAACTGAATCAAGACGTTTCGATACTTTTTGGATGTGGATTTTGTGGGTTCACAGCCCTAGCAGACTGATTAAAATGAGTGCTTTTGGATAGTGGTAGACTGCTCAGTTGGTGGAAAAATTCTGTCTGGTGATGCAGTTATGACAAAAATCCTCTTTAGAGAGAGAGGAAAGTGTGTCCTATTTTAGTTACCAGATGAATCAAGTCTGGATCCAGATTTTTTTTTTTTGATTATAAGTAATGCAGTCTGGGGTAGTGTGATTTACTATGATGGGTGTTACTAGTGGGTTGTAGCTGTCATACTGTTGATTTATCTCATACATTCGAGTACTTCACTTTATTTGTTTTTTTTTTATCTAGGGAATGATGGCTTGCATGTTTAACAAAGGAGAAAACTGCATAGCAGCTGGGCGTCTGTTTGTTGAGGCATCTATTCACGATGAATATGTGACAAGAGTGGTATGTCATTGATGTACCGTACTTACATGAGAGTACAGCTGTATGTGATAATTAAGGTTTTTTTTATGTGGATATGTATAGGGTTGCAGAATTGAAGCATTGGTTACAAAAATCAATCATGTATTATATACATTTTACGCTAAAGTAAAGTCATTTTGGTTTACTGCATCAGGTCGAGGAGATCAAGAAAATGAAAATCGGTGATCCGCTTGACCGCTCAACAGATCACGGGCCTCAGAATCACAAGTAAGTTGGAATGATTTGTTTAATGTTTCTTTATACATCTCAGCTCTAGGTTTTAATAACTTTTTCCATAAGCGCCTGGTGATGGTTTATTAGGCGACTGTGATCGCAGTGCAAACTCAAACACAATAGACTCTGCTTGTAGGCTAAACAAACGGTGGTAAGAGGCCCCATACTGTAGGTGGTGGTGGCGCACCACTGGTAACCGGGTTGTATTTCAACAGGTCCCTAACATCCCATTTTATCTTAATAGTTGTCAAACACAGTGTAAGAATTCGTTTGAATTCTAATTTGACAGCTTCTACATAAATTTATTTTTGTCATTACAGAGCCCACCTTGATTCCCTTCTTGAGTATGTTAACAAAGGAGTTGCTGAAGGTGCCAAGTTAGTTTATGGTGGCAAGCAAGTGGACAGGCCAGGTATTTTTGGTTAAAAAAAAAAACCTGTATGTATGCATACATGCCCCCTTCCTCAGGCTTAATTCCAAAAAGAGGAAATTCATTTTTGCCCTTTCCTGTTCACACACTGGTTCTGGTATTAGACTCCATTGAACCATACACAGAGAGTTTCATATAGTAATGTTATAAAGATCCCAGGACTTAAGGGGGAGTAGCTGGCATGGTGGAGCAATGATAGCATCAGCTTCAACTCCTACCAATATGAAATCGGGTTCAAATCCTAGCGGTGTTGCCATAAGTTGGCTGAATTTTTGTAGGTTACTGTTCTTTGAGGGTTTTTCTCCAGGTAGTCTTAAAAAAAGAAAGAAAACAGAACAAAACAAAAGAAAACAAACAAACAATAATTATCATTAGGTACTTCGATTGAAGTAAAAATAACAGTGTTTTTAGCAGTTGTAGTACCACCTCTTGACGAGCACCACTTCTCTCCTTTGGGTACTTAATTTGTTGAGACCAGACCTCACAGAGAGGCAGAGAAGAGATACCCTGGGATCGAGTTTGGGAGCTATTATTTACGACTGAGTATTGTTTATTGTTTAGGAGTTTCCCTTTTGTTTATACTTGAATGATTTAAGCTAAATGTTATGGTGGTGGTTTGTTGTTGGTAGAGCGAGTTTAAATAGATTGTCGCAAAACCAAAACCAAAACCAAAGTAATTACTTTTGCCAATCAAAAAGGAAGGAGACAATCCAGTAAACCAATCAAAACTCGAAGTAATTACACGTAGCCGACACAAAGCGCTGGAAAATGTGCACGCACAAGCCACGATTGGTTTTGGTTTCACTTTTGATTGGTTAAGAAAGTGGCGTGAGAACTTTGAACGAATCACAGAGTGAAGTAATGCAAAACCATTGAAGCAATTCGCAAATTACTTTCGACACTCAATTGAAAACCACTCTATTATTATTATTATTATTACACGTATTACTGTTATCAACTTAATCTCACAATAGAAGCAAATCCACCAGTGACATTATTTTTTTGCACTATCCCAAGGATTCTTCTTTGAGCCTACTGTATTTACTGACGTGCAGGATGGAACATTTTTGGCCATGGAGGAATCCTTTGGTCCAATCATGATCATTTCCAAATTTGAAAATGGGTAAGTTCCTTGAGCTTTCTGGTGTTGTGTGGTTGCATAAACTTCCTGATCTGTGCAAGATCAAAGAAGAAAAAAAAGTACCACACCTGACCTATGTAAGGTAGCTTTGATATGGATGGGAGGAAGTCAGGCTGAGTGGTTTGGGTGTTTGCCTTGAGATCCAGACACCCAGGGTTCATTTAAGCCCTGTTTGAAGTTGTTTCGGGTAGAACTACTTCTCTGTTTATCAGCAATATAATGATAATTATTATAACAATATTATTGCCTATCCTTTGCCTTCTGTAAGTGCTAATGCAAAATGCAGTCACTGTGCCTTTTCTCTTTAGAGACATTGAGGGTGTTTTGAAGAGTGCCAATGGTACTGAGTACGGTCTTGCCTCCGGTGTTTTTACGAAGGATTTAAGCAAGGTCAGTTTTCTTTTTGTGCAGAAACCGTGATCTAAATGTGCCTGCATATAAAACCAATATTAATTTTATATAATACAGTAAGTGTTTTTTTTTTTAAATTTTGCATGACATGACATGTGCTATGAAAAAAAAAAAATTTACATCTCTATTTATTTTGTACCGTAGGCTCTCCGTGTAGCTGATGGTTTAGATGCCGGCACTTGCTTTGTCAACACTTACAACAAGACTGATGTGGCTGCTCCCTTTGGAGGCTTCAAGCAGTCTGGCTTTGGTAAAGATTTGGGTAAGTAGGGAAGAGATTGTTATTGTATTGACAACGTGGCATGTTGTACTTGAAAACTCTCTGAGTGCTAATGACCTGAGTGGAACCGATGGCCTTCTTAGTTTTAGTTTGGGTTGTCTGCAAAAACTCATTAATAAGTCGTGAAGATAATTCAAGACACCGATAAAACGTCACGTGTGAGCGTTAAATCTGATAAAAAAAACTCCTTACTAGAATTCTATATATAATTATAAAGAAAAGTAACAAGGCCATCTTGGTTTTTTTGCAAGCTAAAATCTTCCTCTCACAAATTGAACCTTTGTTCAGACTCCCAGGGGAAACACTTTTTGTGGGGTGTTTTGAAGGCATTCAAAAAACTTACAGCACATCTTTTATCAGGTCTAAAAACACTCGGCTATGCCTGGTGTTTTAATCCTGATAAAACACTGCTGTTCGTTTTTTAAACAGTACTTAAACTGAGCTGGGAGCTACAGTGTAAGACTTGGAACTACAGTAGGTGACAAAAGGTTAAACCCCCAAAAAAATTTCCTCCAAATTAGTCGTATTTATAATTAATTCATTGATGATTCACCTGAAAAAAAAACAAACAATGAATTGTATATTGTAGATTACTATTATTATAGATTAATGGTTGCATATCTGATACAATATTCCGCTGATTTCAGAAACCTTTCATCAGATTTTCTTTTTTAGGTGCCTTGTTTAACAACAGTAATGACTGGATATGAACACTGAATGTTTATTGCTTACAATATTGCCATAAGCCTTGCAGCACGTCTATTAACTCTTGAATTGGTCTTAAGTTTATAAATCCTGCTCATATCATGATGGTAAACATTACTAATACAAAAAAATTGGTTTCATTTACTTGGTTTGTAAACTAATTCATTCTTAATTCTTTTAGGGGAAGAAGCTCTCAATGAATACTTGAAGACTAAAGTGACTACAGTTGAATACTAAAATCTTTCACTTATCATGTAAAAAAAAATTATTTAATGTTGTGTATGCATGATTTAATTTGACTGAAATTCCCCCTGGATTTTTAGAAGTCAATCCCTACAGCCAGCAGCTAGATGTGCCCAGATTTCAAAAACACATTATTTGAATTGGATGCCTCATGAATAATGTGTAATACATAATCAAAAACAGATGGCCAGTGATGGCAATCAGTTACAACTGTGGATTCTTGCTGTCATTAAGACCAATATCAAGCCCACTTACATCAATACATGCAATAGTATTCTTCAAGCCTTTCTGGATTACAAGAGTCTTGTAGCCTGGAAGGTTGAATATTATTGTTTTTGACATTCATGCAATGCTGTCATGAATTTTTATTTCGAAAATGGAATTGTATCATCCTGCTTGAGCCTTAAGGGTAAACCTTTGAATTTTTTTTTTAGAATCATAATGATTGTGACTTACAGAACATACCAGAAAAAAATAATTTCAAGTGGCTTTTGAGTATAAATTTGTCATTTTTCAAAACCCAGGCCCAATTTGGTGTCTGACAAACAGTGCTCATTATTAGAAAACAAAAAGAACTTTTAAAACACGCCTTGTAAAGTCATTATCTTTGTTTATGGCATACATTTTACGTGGTCAGTTGATGTTGCAGAAACAACTATTGGCAGTCTTTTTGCACAAATAATGGAAAGTCACTGTGGATGATTTTTAATCTGCTTTTCAATAATAATAATAATAATAATAATAATAATATTGTTAGGAAGAGGGGTCGATAAAAAATAGATAAACTATTTTGCTGTTATTGTATTTGTTCAAGAAAATATCGCGCTTGGTGTAATGTAGATTAAATTAAATAACACAGCGAATTTGTATTTAAAGTGTAGTTGCTGCTTGGTTTTAGTTTAAAATTAGGTGTAATATACCATGAATGGCACACTGCAACATATTTTTTAAAAACGCCAACTTGCCAAAAAGTGTAATTTATTGAGAAAATAAATAAAATGGAAGAACCTAACTCTGCGATGGTCTTTTTGTGGCAAATGTGCAATATTATTAAGACAGCTCATGTAATGTCGTTGGATGTGTAATAGTGATTGAAGGTGACAATAGCCTCACCCATTGTGCACAGATACATGTAGTACAGAACTGTGTATTTTGACAGACAACAGTGGTCCAAATTTGCAGTGGAAAATTAACACATTTGTTGGTCTCATGAATGGAATGTTTTGGCAGATTGACCAAATATCTCTGTATTTGAGAGAATTACATTTCACAAGTTTTACAAGAAAATAATTAAATTAAGAGGTACGAGTATTCTGATTAAAGAAGGGTCAATCAATTTTGCTCTTCACTCCTGCTGGAGCATAGGCCACCAATAATAACTGTCCTGTCCTGATTAAAGAAGGGTACATTTGTACAAATGAGTACCATGTTATTTTTTTTCACTAAGTAAATTAGAAATTTGGGTACTACATTTATTACTGTAACAACAAATCTGTACTGGTGACAGCTATTGTACTGTACACATAGTCTTAGACTTGCATGTTGTCGCTCCAATAAACAGTCACAGACTGGTGGAATGTGGATTAAATGGGAAACCCTCACCCTGCCAGCAGAGCCACGAGAAAGAAAGGACTCTGCAGAAATGATGTAGATTCTTTATTGAGTATGCGCAAGCCATTGCTTGGAGACAGTTTTAAACCCAGGCCAAGTCAATAACCCAAGTCTTGATCGCACTCCTGGAAACCACATTGATTTTCGTACTGAAGGCAAGCGCGTGCTGCCCAAACCTGTTAGACCAGAGTAACTTGCCCAGAAATTTGGGGTGCGGCGACTTGAAAGACTTGACGTGATTTCTGCAGAGCCTCTCTTGCTTGCAGAGCAGATCCTGAGGATCTGCTCGCAGAGTGGGAAACCCTTTGCTTAACCGAAAATCTCTCTGCAGGTCTTACTGAGGAAAAGGAATTCTTTCTTTTCATCACAATCATTAAATACCCACACCCAGTCTCTGACTGGCTATTATTTTACAAATTTATCCCAATATGTTCTCACTGGTAAATGGCAAGTCAACAGTGTGTGAATACACCACCCATCTTGACTGAGAGCGTTATTAAGAAGAAAGATAATTAACTATAATTATGATCGCCTTCATTTTAACTATAACATTTTCACTTCATGGCTTTTTCTATATTATCTACAAAATAATAAGCAATAAAAAATATAAATGTCCAATAATCCATTCAACGCAAAAGGGAAATGGTGGTAGGTGCCTCTAATTGTTGCAACCAGAGGTCTCGAACAAGCATCACATCAGGTTGTAAAGCATCAGGAGAGAGTTTCACCCTTTGTCACCTGTGAGAATAAGAAAATAAAAAGTAAGCCGGAATGGGAGGGCAAAAATGGTTGTCTATTATTCTTGCTCAGTGCTTAATCCCTCATTAACCCTTTTGACACCCAAACTGGCCAAACTCAGTACTTTACGTACTACTCTGTCTAACACCAGATGATTTTACTTGTAAAGTGGAACCACCGGCAGTCAATGGGTTAATAAACACAAATCAATTAAAATGAATTACAGGAGAGCAGGTTTGATGCAATGATAAAAGCTTGCCTTCTACTGATGTACAGCATGTGACCAGGGTGGATTCCTGGACTTGATAAATTATGTTTGTCTGGTTCTACTGCTTTAATTAAGTGGTTTTTCTACTGATACTTTGATTTCTCCCTCGTAAAAAAAGACAGGAAACTTCGATTCCCCACTCATAAAAAAGACAGTGTTATTGTGCTACATGTAACACTGTTTTCTTGTTGCCAGTGAGCACATAGGATTAACTCAATGCTAAATATTCAAATTCCAATCCCTGAATTACCATTCTTTGCAGACTTTCCATTGGTTTTTATGAAGAGCCAAAAGAGGGATTTTGGACGAGGCTACAAGCTAAAATCCCTGCTGGGCCCAGTTGTTCGAAAGCCAATTAACCCTTTCAGGCCCGATAGTGCCAAATGGCACTTATAGATTTTACTCTGTCTAACGCCAGACGATTTTACTCGTCAATGGGGAACCCCTCGGGCCTGAAAGGGTTAAGCTAACAGCATCCAAAAACTATGTCCCCGTTTAACCCTTTCAGGCCCGATAGTGCCAAATGGCACTTATAGATTTTACTCTGTCTAACGCCAGACGATTTTACTCGTCAATGGGGAACCCCTCGGGCCTGAAAGGGTTAACTTAATCCAGGATTAGCTTAAACTTTTGTTTCATGTTTTCAACGTTTTGGTGAAAGATTCCTGTGCTTATTTTTGTTTTTCAAGATTGACTTCGTCTAATGTAACGTTTCACCGAATATCAGCCTTGAACAGCATTTGGGAGTAGAGAATGAAACTCCTTTGTTAATTTTAACCTGAGATTAGCGTTAATCGGCTTTTGAACAACTGGCCCCTGGGAAATACTTGTATACAAAGAGTGAAATATCCCAGGATGCTGGGGGAGGGAGGTAGGGTGTAGCTAGGATGTAATGGGAATACATAATGGTGACAGACTTATTGTGTATGAAATGCTTTAAGAGATACACAGACCCTACATACCCTGGCTTCAATATACTCGACTTTCTGCTCCAATGATGTGAGCTGTTCATTGATCTTCGCTATTCTAGCTCTGCATGACATGTCTATCAAACACATCCAAAAATAGTGATAGTTTTTAGTTTATGTATTTAGCCCAGAAAATTACTTGTAGAATGACCCTCAATGACCCTGGCCTGTAATTGACACTACATCTTCCATATAAAATAAAGAGGGATCTTTAAAAATGTCGATAGTAAATTCATCGATCGACATCATTTGATCGACTTGCCTTTAACTTACCGAAATCGTTCAGAAATTCTGCGATCTTTTTTATCCCCTGAGAAACAATTTCTATAAACTCTCTATTCTCCCAATCCTGCTGTATTTGTTGTTGCACCTCAGAACTCATTTTTCGGCTTCAATTTGGAAGAAATTTCCTCCAAAAATATTATAAGTCAAGTATGCAGAGATGCAGAAAGATTCACTAATGCAGGCTCAACATTCAGCGGAGAGTATTTTTATTTGGAATGCATGCGCTGTTGGAAATTCGTTTCCAGATTTCTTTGCAAACAACAAACATGGCTGTTTTTGTCAACAATCCACTGGCCCTCTGGAGTCTGGATAGCTTAGAAGTTATCTCGCCATCCATTTTATTGATCTCATTGGTAAGTCTTTTTCTAACGTGTAATGTATATTTATGACAGTTTCCTCGGATAACATCAAATAGTTCTTTACGCGGCCATGATCTGGGAAAGGTCTTCTTGGACTTGTTTGCGCGCTATATTTAAATTTGATAAGACATCATTAAGTATTTTATCTATCACAAAGCATGACTTTCCTGTTCGTTAAACTTAATCAAGTGACCCTCAGTATTTCGAGGGCTATAAGTTCGGCCGGTG
>NC_090875.1:27006979-27011979 GCF_036669935.1 Montipora foliosa
AAAATGATGGAATTACCTGGTGATAAATAACGTCGTACGCGTCTTGGAGACTAAATTTTGACTTTGCCGTAAATAAGACAGGGGCACCCAACGACCAATTTGTTGTAAAATGTATTATTATACCCCAGTTAATGAAAATAAATGTTATTAAGGCATTTTCAGGTGTTTTTCAGTGTTGCTGGGAAAACATTATCTGTTCCTTTTTCCCAGCAAGACACACAAGAAATTTCCCAGCCAGCTAGATAAAATTGGTTGGTTTCCCAGCCAGTTGATCAAATTTATTTCCCAGCCAGGATTTCCGCGCGCTTTCAATTCCCTCGATCCAAAACGACCGAACAAAAGCGACAAAACCGGGACAAAACAGGTTTTTTTCCGCTAGCGCAATCACTCTGACCAGCCGTGGTATGTTTGTGACTACTCTGTGGGAGAGGGAAGGGGTTCCTTTTTTTTTTTTTTTTTTTTTTTTTAGTCGTCCTCAGTCTTCAGAGTTTCCACAGCCAGCTCGGGTTGAAATGCTAGAAAAAGTCAGTAATTCCCAGGCAAAACCTCTATCAATAACAAAATTTCCTAGCCAGCTAATCGAAACACTTGTATTTTTGCCAGCCAGCTAGATTCCTCTGGGGAACAGATAATGTGAGGAACAGATTCGTTGGGTGCCCCTGATAAGAGTTGGGCGATTGTGATCTTTGTTTTGACTTCGCTCATTTCATTGTCAAACTTTATAACACTTGAAAGAAAAAGAAACTTACAAAAACCCGGTATCTTGCCATCATTTGACACAGATGCTTCACTGTTTGGCGAGTAAACATAATTACGGCGCCCGCTGAATTCCGGCCATGCCACTTTCGATTTTGCAATTTACTTGAACGTAGCAAAAATCTCCCAAAATGTTTGTCGCTGATCGTAACTTTTTATATTCTATATTCACGGTTCAAAATTAATGTTGTTTTCATGTCGTAAATATTTTATTCTCGATCGACCGTCCGGGAAACTTCCTTCTGCTCTTTCTGAAAACTGTGTATCAATAGTTATTTGCTTTTTCATCAATATTTGTTTTGCATAAAGCAAGCTAACAGAATCTGTACCTTGCTGAGTTCGCATTTGTTAGCGTTAATAGTATTTTCGGTCAGATCATTCTGTTTTTTGTGAGGGGTTTATTGTTTTGGTCTCCCATCCTAACACTAACCCCGCGAAACAGGGCTTGACTTCAGTGAAGTTTACTATTACAAATCTGTCAGATGCTCAGAGGGCACACTTGTGGTGCAAAGAAGTTGTGAGGGAACTTGAAAATTATCAACATGTCAGCCCAGAAGCCAATGTTTCTCGCTTCTCTTTTATTTGTTATTCTTCAGAGACTGGAATGCTGTATTTCAATACCACACAATTCAGTGCCTTCTGATTTTCTGTAGCACGTACCACAGGCAACCCAGTGTATTCTTCACGGAAGCATCTCGTTAAGCTTCAATTTGAGAAAGAACGCCATATATTGCTTTGTATTTTAAAGCTTTTTACAAATATTATTCATGAATTATCTTTGAAAAATGCGTGGTTACCCCCAATTTTCTTTTTGGATTTCAATAACACTTGTTAAGATCTACATTTCCTGCATAATCACACACCGGGGCAAAAATATTGTTAATTAGTAGGCACCGTCCTTAAGTGGGTCGGTCAGGAGTAATGCAATATACTTTATCCTTTCGAGACTGAGTTCATGAAAATGTGTTGACTCTCACTGAATCAATTTTCAGGGTTCAGTCAATGACTGTACTGTCGTAAAATCCAAAAGCATTGAGCTTAAGAAATTGAGGTTCTCGGTGACAAATAAATCCTAGACGATGGCTTTCACACTTCTTGTAAGCCACACAATAACAGCGCTACAATGTAGGTGTGCGGGGAACAACACCATCGTGCAGCCGCCTTAAGGGAGCAAAGACAGATAGTTACGTTTACACCTGTTTGATTCTTGCATCGCCTATCAGTGGCGTTGTTCTATAAAGCCTTTCTCAAACGGCGAAGGTGAAATACATGCGACGATTTGCTGACGTTGTCGCGGGGGTCGGATTTTAAGCAGGGAGCTACATTCATTTCCAAAGAATTTCTGAACTCAAGAATTTCGAGGATGACGTCTAGCAGACCAGAGTTACACACGAAAGTTTTAAGTCTTTAGTGATAGTGTCCGTCACAGACTGACTAAATAAGACATGCACAGTCCAAACACTCCCTCCTTAGCTTGCGTGCATACCCGCGAATTTAGTCAGTCTGTGGCGGACTCTATCACTAAGGAATTAAAACTTTCGTGTGTAACACTGGTCTGTTAGAAGTCCGCCTCGAAATTCTTGAGTTCAGACGTTGCTTGGAGATGAATGTAGCTCTCTGCAGTGTTCTCTTATAATTTTCCTCTTTTTTAAACTTGTTTGTTTTTGAATTTATTCTTTGCTGCGGCACTGTATATATAAAGATGTATATATATTGTTTACTTTTCTACTTTTTATGTTGATATCTTAATGGCTACTTTCTATTTTATTTCATTCTTATCTTATTCAAATTTGCGACGTAGCGCCATTGCGAGACAAGTTGCACGAATCATTGCACAATGTAACATACCGCAACGGCCAAAAACATTGCGAGAACAGTTGCAGAAACCGTTTCGGAAATTAGAATCGAGTTCTACCTTATTACATGAAATTTTCGCGACACGTTAATTTCGCGATTTTGAGGTTCGCATATTTCGCGACACCTTGATTTTGCGAAAATTTTGCATTTTGACTCACTTTAATTTCGCGTTTTTGAGTGAGGCATACTCAAGGAGCCAGAAAATGGACAGTTTGAGGATTGTACAAAAGAAGTGCTACCTGGAGTAGGGACGGAAAGCAGTAGCGATGGAGAGGACCAGAACATTACCACAGAATAGCTCAAAATGATTGTTATAAACGTGTGTAATAAAGTCGCTGTTTTAGTTATTGACATAATGTGAGTCCATTAATTTTCGCGTCATGTTATTTTCGCGACATTTAATTTTCGCGTCACTTAAATTTCGCGATTTATTTGAATTCGCGAAATTAACGTGTCGCGAAACTTTCATGTAATAAGGTACTTTCCGCAACGGTTGCAACGTATTTTTTAAGCATTGCAGTGTAAAATCTGTCCTGCAGCTTGTCTCGCAACGATTTGCGGCACCAGCCAATGAAAATGTTCCTTTAACATCATGTAATCATCGAAACGAGACAAGTTGTATTTAACCTTTTTATATTTAAATTTTCTATTTGTTGTCTTATGAGACTTAAAAAAACATGACGCGAGCACTCTTGAGGTTTGTGACGACGAGATCATTGGCGTACCGCCACAACTTCCTCCGGATCCCGTAGTAGCTTGTTCCAGGCTCCAAGATAGTCGGAAAAGAGAAAAAAAAATGTGTGCGAAAAATGAGCCAAGCCCCCACTCGCTTTTCACACGCAGTTGTTTTCGTTTTCGCGACTAACTGGGAGCTCGGAACAGGCTAATCCCGTACGTGCTTTCCTCTTTACGGATGAACGAATAGTTGAGTTGTTTGGATAAAGGGCCTGTATTGCGCTACGGAAAGAACGATTCATTACCTTCAGGTGTAAAGGAAATTTAATTTGGTTGTTTCACGAGGCTAATTTAGGAACTCAAATATTAGTCGTACCGAAAAATGTTCCCTTAACAAATGGAGCATGGATTTTGTTTGGAAAAAATACACGAATGCAAATTTCATTTTATCGACTTTCGAAGTCTCTAAATCTTTACCCTATCAAAAAAGACTAGTACATTTTTTTTGAATTTTGTGGTTTGTCTCAATTTAAACAATTCGTTGGAACTTTGCGAAAAAGGAGTCTCAGCGTGTCAAGCAAAATAATATGTTCTTTTTGGGTTCTATTGATTGGCTCTCAAATGTTAACAATTTGTATGCAAATTATTTCACTTCCTTGAAATATACGTTCCTTTGCGTAAAGCCACTAGCATTCCACTATTCGGGGGAAGCCGTCCTGGTTTAATTTGAGGAAAATCGGCACTTTGGACGATTGTCACCGTAAAGGAAATCTCTCTGCTTATTTGACACATAGTTACGTCTTGTCTCATGGATAGGCGATTCCTGTGCATGTTATGTGTTTTTACGGCGGCGGTACTAGCTAGACGCTGTGATCGTCGGGTCACTGTTTATAGATGGAACCCTTGTATGGAATGTTCAGTCAATGTGTTTTATCGCTGTCCGTTATTTTATACCACTGTCTCAACAGGCGAGGGTGAACAGCGTTGTTCGTATCTCGTGAATTTTGGTGCAAGTTTTGGACGGATCGCTGTCCCCGGTTGTCAACATTTATGCGCACGAACCGTCTTTCAGCGAGAATGCTGTGCTGGATTTTGGGGACATGATTGTCAAGGTATGTAGCTGCTTCAAAATCACTCGTACATTACAAGTCATACGCCTTTTCGAAATCGCACAACAGTCTGAAATGAGGAAGTTGTCGACACTCGTGTCTCTAACTCTTCAGTAAACACAGCATTACGGGGCACTGTTGTGTGCAACTGTAATCTATTCACGCGGCATTTTCTCTATCCTCTACAACGCACATATTGGGTATGCAATCAGTTGAAATAAAAATCTGATGGATAACCCGTTTTTGGCGTCGCCGCGTAAACGCATTTGCTTCACCATGAAAATTATCAGATCAATTCCTCTTGAAATGTCTTTAAGCATTGATTGATGTTTAGGTCTTTTTCTGCCCGTTCGTTTTGTCTTCTTATTAAAGAGCTAACCGATTTCAAGTGACTAAAGCCAATATATGAGGCCAAAGGCGTGTAATATACAAAGACGTAAATGGAAAATATATTGGAAAAGTATAACTTTCCGAGACTTTCCGAATTTGTTGAGTCACCGATGGTGCGCGCATTTGATACATTTGCATGTTACGAATACAACTTCATATCTTCTTATCCTGGAAACAAGGGATGAACAATACTGGACTAAATTGTTTTGTTTT
>NC_090875.1:27016979-27019479 GCF_036669935.1 Montipora foliosa
TGTAGTGATAAGTTGCTTTAAATTAATTTATTTTGTTTAATATTCCAACAAGATGACTTGCCTACCTAAAATCTCTGGCATCTTACAGGTAGTATATACAAACTTAAGGTAACTTGATATTAAGTGAGGTAAACTGAGAAATCAAGTCTCTAGTCATGTGAGTTACTTACAAACAATGAAAAGGAGTGACCATTGGTGACATCAGGATTGCTTCCAGCTGCGAAATGAATTAGGCCAAATTGAGATTGGGGGGGGGGGGGGGGGACACAATTTACAGATTTTAGTGCCAGTGCAAACTGAGTTAAAATTGAGCTGCAATAGATGAATAGATGCAAAATGTCTGCTGAATTGTAAGGTTCGTCTCTGTTGTATACCAGGAAGTAACTCTTAATTCCCATCTTTCAGTATAATTTTAAATTTAAAACACAAGTTAGTAGGGATTAGTCTTTTGTTTGGTTCATTCACTAGAATAATTATTATTATCATATCATAATTATCTCTCCTTAGCCTCAGATTTTGTAGTTACTAGCTTGGGGTAGCTAGCACTTTGTCCTCAATTATTTAAAGACCCTGAGTGTCGGTCTGTGTAGAGTATTGATCCTGCAACCTCCCGCAGTGTAGTCTGATGCTCAAGCAACCGAGTTAACCGGTTTTAATTCCTTTTTAAGTATAGGGTCAACAGCAGGAAGGGAGGTGGTATTCAAAGTGAAAATTAATTACAATAATTTAAGCATTGTAAGGTGGTGCATTTAAAGCTGATATGACACACGCTTCAACATCTTGCAACATTTGTTCCTCAACAAATGTTGAACAATGTTGCACAAATGTGTTGAATGGAATAGAGCTGGTCTATAGTTTTGTTCAACATCGTTCAACAACATTCAACGTGTTTCGAATGGCATATTTCAACATTCAACATGACATGGCACACTGTTCAACATTTGTTGGACAACAGCTGCAACATTTGTTGATCAACAAATGTTGAACCATATATCACCGGTTTATTAGGCTCAAAATATTACCAATAACAACTCATCTATAATGATTATATATACGAATACCGGTATTTCTAATGGGTTGACATAATTCTAAAGATATTTTCTCTCTCTTTTTTTTTACCTTGTTGATCAGGTTGGTTTTAACGGATTTGCTTGTGAACTTTGCAAAGATTCAAATAAATTTGGAAGTTACTGCAATGAAAGTAAGTGGTATTTAATTTAGAGGAAGGAAAAATCCTATTGCAGAGGGGAAAGTAAATTATGCTCTTAGACAAGTCAAAAGTACTGAACTGGGGCTGAATCAGGGTAAGGAAAATTAATTTTTACCTCAGTTAAGTCTCAGCAAGCTTTTCGGAAAGAATAATTAAGATTCAGTTTGATAAAATACAGGTAATGATAGTTGAAATTAGAAACTGTTTCTAAGACTGGAAGAGGAGTAAAACTTTGTTAAAATTATCCTGTTTCTTATCGTTAAAAAATATATTATATATTGGTTCTTTTAATAGTTGGTGAAAGCATGCTCGCTTCTTGTTGAGGAAGCAATATAAAGGAGAGAAACTTTACTCGGACAATGAGTAAGCTAGCTCACCTCGGATCAATGTAAAAAGAATGATAAGGCCTCGAGGAATCACCCTAGCCCTAATCTTTAAGTTATAACGTTGGTGAAATCGGGACAAACAAAATAGTTTTGGCTTACAAAACCATTTTTTGCTCGATCCGAGGTGAGCGATCCGAGGTGAGCGATCCAAGTTGATCTGGTACGACTTTTGTACCTGCACCCAATATTAATTATTCAGTGGGATTATTATTATCAAAGAAATTTCTGGATGTGGCTGTGGGTTTGGGTGCATCCAACCAAAACAGTAATATTATTTAGGGTTGTTTTACTGTCGACCTTTCTGAATAATAATACCGCAACATATATTACTATTATTTTATACTTCAAGCAGCAATACGGATATGGCAAATATATAGATTCCACACAGTATTTTTAGCTCAAATTGTTAATTTGTGGTATTGGACTTGAAAACACTAATTGGAAAATATTCAGTAAAAATGCAAAAATATCACGTTGGAATTTGATGGAATTTAATGCCTTAATTGTTTAAGTCAAGGGACAAAGTAGGTAGCCAGAACAAGGAGGGTTGAGATTGTTTGTTATTAATTGTTACAGTGTTTTGGAAATGTGAGCTGTCAGCTAGTAAATGAAGCATAACTTTTTAATAAGCCCTTTGCGATTGCTCTGAGAAACTGGATTTAATAAATGATAGATTCCAGTGAGATTTAATGCTTTCTAAACTTTCTACTTTTATTTAAAAACCTCCACATCCACTAAAAAACTATGTCCCCTATAACCCACTTTAGTGTTTTCACATGATGTCATATTGGCAGCCATGTTGGAGGAGTGAAATATTCTTTTGGGAAATTGAAGTCTCTTTAAATTTTCCGAAAATTCTTCCTTTTAATTTAAATTTCTTTTAGTGTGCAAATATGGATGCTCA
>NC_090875.1:27024479-27029479 GCF_036669935.1 Montipora foliosa
AGGTCTAGTTAACCGAAGCGTAAAATGAAAGCTAAAATTCTACGAGAGTGCTTAGGCCTAATCACTGAAGCGAGTGTTTACTGCTTTCTTCTTCACACGATCTCGTGAAAAAGTGTAGTTACCCGAAGCGTAAAATGAAAGCTAAAATTCTACGAGAGTGCTTTGGCCTAATCACTGAAACGAGCGCATAGGCTTAATCAGTAAACGAGTGCTTTCTACTTCACACGATCTCGTGAAAAAGTGTAGTTAACCGAAGCGTAAAATGAAAGCTAAAATTCTACGAGATTGCTTAGGCCTAATCACTGAAACGAGCGCTTAGGCTTAATCAGTAAACGAGTGCTTTCTTCTTCACACGATCTCGTGAAAAAGTGTAGTTAACCGAAGCGTAAAATGAAAGCTAAAATTCTACGAGATTGCTTAGGCCTAATCACTGAAACGAGCGCTTAGGCTTAATCAGTAAACGAGTGCTTTCTTCTTCACACGATCTCGTGAAAAAGTGTAGTTAACCGAAGCGTAAAATGAAAGCTAAAATTCTAAGAGATTGCTTAGGCCTAATCACTGAAACGAGCGCTTAGGCTTAATCAGTAAACTAGTGCTTTCTTCTTCACACGATCTCGTGAAAAAGTGTAGTCAACTAAGCGTAAAATGAAAGCTAAAATTCTACGAGATTGCTTAGGCCTAATCACTAAAACAATACGTGAAGTATTTTCCACTGCGTATCCGCGTATCCACATATCCATGCATGTATGTTACACGAAGTTGGTATCCAGTTCCCATGTGTGATGTCCGCGTATCCACGTATCCGGGTATCCATGTTTTCCACTGCGTATCCGCTTATCCGCGTATCCACTTCTCAATATAGTTATAAGTTTAACAGGGGAGGGGTGGTACTTTCGACTGCGTATCCGCGTATCCAGCCTTTTCAGAGGTGCAGTTTCAAAATGGCAGGGTATTCTGCAGTTAAGCCCGAAAGAGATAAATGGAAGAAAATAACTTATAGACTAAGGTTACGTCTCGTCTTTTTTATTTAAGCCTGAGGGTTGAAGTGTGTGTCCCCAATGGGCAACTTTCACGATGGAATCATTTGACTACCAGTACTAGAATTCAGTTTATTTTTCTTTTCTTATTTCAATTTTGTATTCTCAGTGGGGTAAAAATAACAATAGCTCTAATTAGCTTGAGACAAGCAAACCTTGAAGGATTCTGGTATTTGTAATTATATGACGCCATCGTGCAAATGTCCTATATTAGTGATCCAACGGTAGAGCGACCAGACACTTAAATGAAGTTCCTTTCCTTTCCATCATTTTTTGTCACCAAATCATATTTTATGAATAAAAGAAGTGAGCTTCGCGCGTATCTGGACAATTTAAGCAATTGTCTCTGATAGAAACCCGAAAAATTCAGGTGGCTTTAAGGGGATTTGAACCCATGACCTCTGTGATGTTGGTGCAATGCTTTACCAGCTGAACTATGAAGCCGCACAGTTGGGGGACGAGTCAGTTTGCTGGGCTGATGTGTTCCTGCAAAGGACAGGATGAAATTGAAAGAAATCAGGAGCCCATCACCCGGAGCGTGCAACTTAACTATACTTGTGCAAGGGCGTTTTCACAAGTAAGGTTATTTTTAGATTGAATTTCCCGCTAATGAGACTCCCACAGGAGCCCGATGACCAATTACAATAAATTAAGCTGACGTCATAGGGTCACCGAACCGTAACTGACTTTGTTTTTTGACCTAATTCGCGGGAAGGGCTAGTCTAAAAATAAACCTACTTGTGAAAACGCCGTTTCACAGACGCTGTATGGAAGTTGCACGCTCCAGGATGGGCTCCTGAAGAAATGTATTCGTAAAAAAAGGGACAACAACTTTAATGTTTGAAAGACATGTTACGATCGATCATCGATCATCTTCAGTTGCAAGTGCTCGTTAAAATGCGGATTTTAATTATGTCAATGTTACAATTTGAGCTTACGTTAATACATTGCCGTTAGAATTTTTTAAATTACCTTTAATCGTTACTACAGTTCTAAGTGCAGACAATCGAATAATGCGCGCGCAAACAGTGTACAAAAAGAAAAACAAACTACAGTGTTCAACGGTGGGAAACCACAGCAAATTACAACAACAACAACAACACCAAAACCCACAGAAAACTAACATTAAACCATCAATGTGGCTAAAAAGATATAGTTAGCTGCCTGTTTAGACTGGGATTTTCCCAGTGGATATGAGCAGCCGTATCTAAAGTGGAGAAGCAGCTCTCAGAACAGTCCTCGACATTCCTCAGAGTGTTGCAAATGTTGGAAAATGTGAGAAGTCCTGTCCCATCTCAGATGCTCACGAATGCGTGTCAAACTGTGTCGGGATGTTTCCCCGACGTAACAGGCATTACTTCCTGCACAAGTGAATTTATACACGACACGCGAACAGAGATCGAAAGGCACAGGATATTCCATATTGAACATGTTGCGGATCTCAAAATTGAAGAAAAAGCAAGCTTTATGTCTAAATCGACGCAAAAACACTTCACTAGTTTACATTTAACGGAGGATTAAACTTGGTTGTCATTAGTTTAGGGGGTCTGGGCTCTAGTAATATACTGATTAAGTACCCTCTCAATTAGATGTGAAGGGAAAAGGTTTTTACGTACAATGAATGCGAAGTTCTTAACGTTTTTGTGAAACCCGCCCAAGTGTTGTTGATTTCTAAGGTTTTATCAATAAGTGTTCTAACAAGGCCAATTTTGTACGATGGAGCGGTGAAACTAAAGTAATTAGTTAGAAACCCGTAAACGTTTTTTTGCGAAAAGCCGTGGTTGCAGGACCTTATGAATGGTTATGAATGAAGACATCCAAATAAGGTATTTTATGATCCACCTCTTTCTCCATGGTAAAGCATATGTTAGGGTGCCTGGTGTTAATGAAATCAAAGAATAAAAGTGCATCTTAATTGTTCCGTCTCAAAAACAAAAAAGATGTCATCAACGTATCGTCGATAAAATAAAATTTTGGACGCTTTTTAGTTCTCCAACCTATTATTTCGTGGTGACTCATGAAAAGATTGGCTAAAACTGGAACAAGTGGGGATCCCATAGCCACACCATCGAGTTGATCGTAAAACGAACCTTCGAATAGGAAATTCAAATTCGCACCGTAACGAACACCTGTAGCTGAAGATGATCGATGATCGAGCGAACCATGTCTTGCAAACTCGTAGTTGCTGTTGTCCGTTTTTTAACGAAATAAACCAGTTTGTCTGCTTTTATCCAGACCATAAAGAAATGTATAAATTTGAATTGCGGGCTGTAGACGTATGAGAGAAGCGATCTTCGCAAATATTTGGACAATCTAAATCGTCTTACAGTTTTATTATACATTTGTAGTAAGTTCTTCAAAACCCCAATGGTTTGATCATTGGTTACATTAACTGCTATGTTTTCCCAACCTGATCAAAAGTCATTTTCAGACTCAAATCACTTGTCTCTGATGATGACATCCCTCAGTTGTTGAAACGTCAGTCAATGTCACAAACAACACTTGACGATCTTACGTACATCATGAATGTTTGAAATGACTCCTGGGTTCAATCCAATGGCTATTCGTTTCTTCTCATTTTTTGTCTCCAGCAATCAATCATTGCCTTGAAAACACTCATGGCTGTCACAATAATTCAGACTGCTTCTATCTTGGACCTGGAAAGCACAATTGCACATGCGCAGCTGGTTATACTGGAGATGGGACAGTCTGTGTCGGTAAGAGTACCATCGATGTCTTGCTGAAATAAGCATTGTAAGAAAATGTGGTAGCAGTCTGCTCTCAAGGTCTTCCATTTGAACAATGTGAAGTGAGTGGAAGTGATCTTCAGATTCAAGACCGTTGTCCTACTCAACTTAACATTAAGATTACAAATAATCTTTTAAAGCACTGGTGACAAAGGTCGGAAAGCGTCGCTAGTTTTCCAGTATAGACAACCAGTATATACTTTCCTTCACCTAATAATGACCTTGATTGTTGACTCGAAGTTTTATGATTTAACTTACAAGTCTTATGCATCATGATACACTGTAGTTTCTACAGTCACACACTGTGGCAAATTAATAATTGAAATACAGAGCCCACAAGCTATTTTTTTCGCTTCTTAAGAGACCATATTCGTATTCTCAGTTTTGGAATGGAATTAGCTTGCAATGGAGGCTAGTGCGGGGAAATCTTGTCAAATGCAAATACTTTTTAATATTTTCCCCCGCATTAGCCTCCATTGCAAGCTAGTTCCAGTCCAATACTGAGAATACGAATATGGTCTATTGGCTTCCCACGTCTGAAAGTCATGTAAGGAGATGGTAAATAACACAAGTCAAATCATAAAAAGCTTCGAGTCAACAGTCAAGGTCATTGTTAGTGTGAAGGAAAGTACATACTGGTCGTGTCTACTAGAACACTAGCGTAATTTTATGGGGGACGCTTTGTGATCTTTCATTACCAGTGTTACAGATGTGACAATAGATACGTCACAGTATATTCAGCAATGGAAAAACATAGGAATGTCAGGAGGATTAAGTCTAAAAGAAGCAAAACGAATACAGGCTTTGAGTTTCCTCATGCGATCCACTTGATAGCAAAAGACAAGTCATAGTCATAAATTAAAGGGTGGGTGAGTTAAATTTAGTGTTCTGTTGATAATATGTTTTTTTCATAAATATCTTAAACTAAAATAACTGGGAGATGAAAAAAATTACGAGATAGGGAATTCAAGAACATTTGCCCTTTGTTGGTGAGCAATGTTGCTAATTTGATGGTGCAGTGGTTATCACAAGGCAGCTCAAGCATTAGGGCGACGATGCCTACGCCCGACGATCAATATAAGGGCTAAGTTTGCTTTTTCTTTCAGAAATTGACCCTTGTCAGAGGCAAAATGGAGGATGCCCCACAAATTCCACAGCTTGCAACTATCTGCAACCTGGAAAAGTAATGTCACTTTGATTTAAAAATTTCCTAACG
>NC_090875.1:27034479-27044479 GCF_036669935.1 Montipora foliosa
TCCTCCATTTCAATGTTGATTTTTCACGGTCTCCGAAATCAAGATCCGGTCATCGATCGCTCAAATGTTTCAACATTGTCTGGGGGGAACGACGGGGGGAGGGGGGGGGGGGCGAAAAAGGCAGGGAAAGAAGAACACGCGTTGCTCATGTAACGATGAAAGCATGTACGTTAAATTCTCTACTTTTCGCCCAAAATTTGACAAGTGTCTCGAATTCCTTTGACCCGGATTGTAGGTGCACTCTATCCTCACGGAATCAATGAACGCCTCTCATCCCATTAATTTATTAACAAATTCACGTTACCATATTTCCACCCATGGCAAAGCTCCTCCACACCCTCAAAAAAAAAAAAAAACAACAACACCCACATTTCCTCTATTCGCTCTGACGAAGGGTTAACGCTCAGCTTTCCAAATCTTTCATGGTGGTAATTCGACCTTTATCAACTTGTTTGATAAAACCAAATTGTCATACGTGGGTTGAGTTTGTTGGTTATCTACTCTGCACCGATAGGTTTTTCTCCGGGTACTCCGGTTTTCCTCTCTCCTCAAAAACCAACATTTGTTTGATATGTATTAATTTGATTTGACTTCATTTGTGCACCACCCCACAAGCTATTCAGCTTTAAACCTGGCGTGAAAATAAAGTTATATTCTATTCTAGCTAGATCTTACAACTCAGTGGCTTTCATATTGGCTTTTATTATATCTGGCAGATCAACTCGAATTCCCACGTTTTTGTTATTCTAATTCAATGATTTCCCTTTTTACCTTATAACAGAGAGTAACTGAGCTAAATGTGGGGGGCCCCGATATAGTGAAGGGGAAGCTAACAACGGCTATCGATTTGTTCACTGGTTCGTTTGTGCATCAAGCCCTGTCTGGTTCAGGGCCATTTACTTTCTTCCTAATGGTGGACAGTGCCTTTGCAAACTTGACCCAAGAGCAGGTAAAAATTCTTAGAATAGGAAAGTTTCCAAAGAGTATTTTTGTGTGGCTGGGTAGTAGAGTAAAGTTGAGCTGTATGATAAAGGCCCGGTTAAACGATTGGAAACTCCTTGCCCTTCCCCCCCCCCCCCCCCTCCCCCACCCTTTCTTTTTCAACCGTATTGAAACTTGTTGAATCAATGCTGAATTAGTTTAGGGCGGTTTTCAATTGAGTCTCGAAAGTAATAAGCGAATTGCTTTGGTTTTGCATTTCGTCGCTCAGTGATTGGTTTAAAGGTTTCGCGCCACTTTTTTGCAACCAATCAAAAGTGAAACCAAAACCAATCGTGCCTCGCGGGTGCACATTTTCCCGCGCTTTGTGTCGGCTGCGTTTAAGTACTTCGAAATTTGATTGGTTTACTGGATTGTCTCCCTCCTTTTAGATTGGCCAAAGTAACTACTTTGGTTTTGGTTTTATGACACTCGAGTGAAACTCGCTCTAAAGTGCCAATCACCTCAACACACTTTTCCACTTTATTTATTCTCCGAAATCGTACCAAATACGTCGTGTTTTGTTATATCTTAACATATCTTTAAGACGTAAAAGAACCCACACACACTATTTGCAAAGATTAGGGCACGGCGTTCCCGGTTTTGAGGTCTGTCCTCTGTGGTATATCATGGTTGCACGAGAGAGTTTCAACGAGTTACGCGCATGCATGGGTACTCTAACAACACATGTGTTTTATTCATTTTGATTGTCTCAGAAAGGTGAATTGACCGCCAACCTTGACATGGCCTCCCATTTTGTCAGTCGACACCTTGTTGCTGGTGATTTAGGTTCAATATCTTTGATAGAAAATGGAGAAGTGTCAACACTGCAGGGAATCAATGCGAGAGTAACAGAGAACCAGGTAAGTATGACTATGTCGCCACTTCTAAGGCTTAATGGTGAAGAAGTGTATTTACCGAAGATCTTCTACCCTTTTCCCTCCCGAGGTTGCGCCACATTTTAAGAACGGAATGAATCTCTTGAAATAATAGCGAGCTTTACGGAAGGACGAAGACGACGGCGACGAGAACGCCACAAAAGAATGGCTATGCACGCCCTGCACGTGCGTTTTGCATTTTGGCAAATTTCTTTGCTGTCCTCGTCCTGACAACGACGTGAATTGACAAAATTTGAGGTTGTGTAGAGGACGTGAGAACCTGACGAAACATTTGCAATTTTTTCCCAAACAACCACACAATCTATGCCAATTTTACTCCTGCAATGTTGATACACACTTTCCATTCTTTACGAATTGGGGTTATAACCAAGTTATTACAATAACAGAAAGGAATATTTTTAGACGACGTTCTCTTGGCGTCGTTGTCCTTGCATAAGCTCACTAATTGCTTTGGGCAGGAACGCATCAAGGGGAGTCTTTATCTCCACTAATTCCTTCAAGTCAACCTTTTCACAAGTAAATTTATTTTAAGGAACAGGTTTTCCAGCGAAAAGTATCATATTTTCCTCGATAGCTTTGTTTTGATTGGCTTTTCCAACAGTGGACGTACTAAATCTCCCGACGGAGGCGTTATGTAAATAAATCTACTCAGGAAAGGGCTGACTTCTAGGCCAGTTATGGGAAATAGAGGCTCCCCTTGAACGAGCTCGTGCTTAGTGATAACACCAATGCGAAATTACATTTGAGAATAGGACAATCACATGACTTTTGGAGGGCATATAGTTTATTTGTGGCCCGAGTAGCATCATTTGCGCCCGAGCGGAGCGAGGGTGCAAATGATGCTACGAGAGACACAAATAAGCTATATGCCCGACAAAAGTCATTTGATTATCATTATTGCCAATACACAAGGCCAAATCGTACCAATTCATTTACTAAGAAAAAATTGTTTAACGGAGATGTAGCACGAAACTGTGGTATGGAAAGTTGTTGCTATAACATGATCAGCTAATGTCCCTCAGTGTATACAAACAAAGGTTGTGAGAATGAAAGGAATGTATATATATTTGAAGTGAGGGTTGTAGACCAAATGTAGAAGTAATCCTCGCACGCAAATAGGACAATCTCATTGACCGAGCGAAGTTGATTGACATCTCTGCAGCCAATCAGTATCAGGGTGGCAAATGTATTTTCAGCCCGCACATTTCCCGTTTGGCCCGCAAAAAGACGCGTTTTACAGAGGGCAGTTTGTCGTTTGGCCTCGCGTATTTATAATAATGATTATTGATTAAACACTTTCTGATTAAGCTTTCATATTTTCATCCGTTCCAGAACGTTACGCATTTCAAACTCGATGGGCATTTTGTCACCGCAAAGGTCCTGTTGCCTGATTTATTGGCTGGCAATGGGATAATACATGTGATTGACAAGATCATGTGGCACGTTGGAGATTATAAAGAAACAAGCTCTGTAAGTTGCTGACAGTTGGAGGATGGTTACAACGTTGAAAAAGTTCTCTTTTCTCTATCAGTTGTTCTGTATTGGTATTTCAAGCATTCTGCAAACTCCCTTCCCCCTTGTGCTTATGGCTCTGCGTTGCTCAGACGGGAATTCAAATCTATAGCTACAGGGATTAGAGATGGAGGGACATTCAGGTCCTTGAAGATCGAACTAGAAACCAGACGCACATTAACTAACTGACATTCTGTCCGCAAGAGACGAGTTCTTATTTATTTTTTTGTGGAGCAAAGATTTTGAAATTACGTGCAAATCGGGGATGTGACATTTTAGATAACGTGGCAGATTTCACCAGATATACGGGGAAGTTGTGGTTTGTGAGTTAAGTGCAATCATAGTTAATAGAGGGTACTGGTTTTGAAGATTGGCAAACATCAAAGGAGCAAACAAAGATGCCAAGATTTAGGTTGGAAAGTCCACTACCGTGCACAATGTTTTGTTTTGCGTTCATACACTATGCATGAACTACGTAACCAACACGTTTCTATTGGTTGGTTCCTCAGTACGGAGTAAACAACTATCGTGTTTTGTGCACGGTCAAGGCCAAAAAAGAGAACAAAAACATACAACAAAGAATTTGGTCGGGTTTCATAACCATTCCCCTCTATTAACTATGGTGCAATTTACCAAAAATCTCGAAAGCTTTGGAACTATGTACGTTGTTTGCTGAGTTTCGTCAGATGATTAAAGAAAGTTGTTTCTCTTTCGTCTTTCAGACACCTTCTCTTCAAGTTTTGTTTGTAGACAGTGCATTTTCGATTTTTGCATCACTTTTGCAGGTATGGGCGGTCTGATCACAGACAGAGAAATAAGGAAAGAATTGTAAACTACAATTCAAGTTTGTTTGATTCACTCAGATTCAGTTTTATTCTCAGAGAAGTAGGACCATCTATTCTTAACATGAATGGCATGATCTAATTTCAACCTGACAAATGCTACTCTTGACTGCATTTTCAAAAACTCTCATATTTGACAAAGTGTGGCGACAATACACCGTATTCCAAAATGGCCGCCAATTTAGTATATTTTTGTTTGATTGCAAGTTGGCCCTTTTGGCCTCGCTTTCAAACGTAAAATTCAAAAGAATATTTAACCTTGAACGCGGCCAAAAGGGCCTATTTGCAATCAAACAGAAATATACTAAATTGGCGGCCATTTTGGAGTAAAGTGTATTGCCTTCACAACAAAGAACGCATAGTCCAAGACGAATTAACTCCTCAGGGGTTTTTGAAGGTCAATTGTGTCCGACCGATGTTGTGGAGGTCGTAGGTTCGATTCCTGCTTGGGACTGTGATTTTCCAGTTGTTCTTTCCTCCGTTGCCACGAAACTAGTTTATCATTTTCTTAATTCTTATTCGCAGACTCTGATTTGGATAAGTTTTTCAAACAGTCCTCAGTCCTGCTCTTTTCCTCAACTCTAAAGCATCACTTGTTTGTAGACACACAGACGATAAACGCCAGAAGGGTATCCCCAGAACTCTACTTTTAAAGCAAACAAAAACAATTACGCAAGCCCAAACTTGAAAATTGCACAAACGCTTGCCTTAACTCGCTTATTTTAAACAGGTTGTTGACTTTAGCAGTTAACGGGACCATTTGAGCGTCCATTTTATTATTTGCAATTCTAGACACAAAAGCGATGTTCGCTAATGCTCTATTTTATATTTCCAGTCCTCCGGAATCGCTGCAGAGTTGAATGCATTGGGAGCCCAATACACTCTGTTTGTACCAGTAAATTCAGCATTTGACAAAATTGACAACAGCACCATGAGATTTCTGGTCGAAACAGATGAGGTAAAACCGACAGAAAACGCTTTTTCCGTGAAAAATTTGCCGATATTATATTTCTTTGCCTCAGATAACATCTTTCCTTTACGAAATGTCTGACAATTTTCTTGTTCACAGGGACGAAGAAAGATGAAATCTCTCTTGAGGAACCATATACTGACTGGCAAGGTAAGTTAAGTTAAGAAATCGCCGCCTTTCTATTCCTAGGATCTTCTAAAAGAGATAGGACCCAGAGAAATGAAACATACTTAGTCAACAAATGCAGATTGTGCATTTGCTGGATTAGGCAAAAACACTGAAATGGTAAATCGGCCTCGTAGGAAGATAAGCACGCAATCAACCAATATAAGCTTTAGACAAGCCTCAAAGCGGAGTTCCCTTGTTTATTCAAACCATAAGTCAACCTGGCATGAGCCTGCGATCCAATCGAAAACTAGTACCTGGTCTGCGGTCAACTTTAAAAAAGTGAGCTTTAAACTGGAGCCCTTGATATTTTCACGTGATACTGGTCAGCGGGTGCCTTCTTTTGACAGGTGTCATTAAAAACGCGGGTTGCCCCACAGAATTTCACATTGGCATACATGGATCGAACAGTCCTACGGACCTTTAGATCGGAGGGAGCGATCGGAGGACGAGGACGACTACGAACACGACTTTTCCGTTCTGGGCACGCGCACTTGGAAAAATGTTGTCCTCCAATCCTTATGTGCATGCCCAGTACAGAAAACTCGTACTCATAGTCGTCGTCGCCCTCCTATCTAAATGACCCTTTTCTCGGTCAGATGTGGTACCATATTTTCTTACCAATGGTGTTCCGCGCGCGCGCGCCCTCGGCGCCCGGAGCTCCGCTATCAAAAGATAATTTGATAGTTATTTCTGTCGCTGTCCAGTGCTACGAAGCCAACCTATTTTTGCAGTGTACTTGGACATGTTTAGTTACTCGATTTCTTTTTTATTGAACTAATTAATTATTACACAGCTCTGTGTGCGACTACGGTTGATTGAGAAATCATCTGCATGTTCCTTAGGCACCACGCCTTTTATAGTGCGTCTTCGTGTTTAATTCTTAGCGCTTGATAGGGATTATGGGAAATGAATATCTATTTTTAAAATCCGAACCCCAATGTCTAAATTCGCTGGACTCAAACCCGGGAATGTGCAATTATTAACCCTTTCACTTAACCACTAGACTACCGCATAGCTAACTGTCAGAATTTTTTTTTTAAAAATATGTCAATATATTTTTTCTTCCGAATGCCGCTGTAAACGTGTATTATCACCGGCTAAGAAACAAGTTTAAAAAGGAGAAAATGTCGGTTACCAAACCTTAAGAGAAAACGAACTATTTTAAAATCAAGTATTAGACTTAACCGCCATTCAGCAATGATTTTATTTATACTAATTAGATTTGGTAAATAATCGGTTCACTTGTCAGCCAGTTGAGCTTTAGTTGTTAAGCTGATAAAAACAGTTCCTTCACATTGGGTGCTCCGGGTTCAAATCCTGTCCAGGGATGCAGCTTTTACTTTTTTTCTCTTCATCTGCTACCACAAGTCCTGGGACAGTAATCTAAATTGACGATGACAGTCAATCCAGGCAAAATTACGAATTGTCGATAATCGTCATTTCAAAGGTAGAGAATATGTTGCGATTTCTTTTGCTCGTTTTCGTTCCCTCACATCCACTATCCGAGAGCCTGAAACAGGCTACTACAACTATAACAACCACAACAAGGTAAACAACAAAAACGTAACTTTTGTAGAGCTATCATATTGATGATACGCGTTGTATAACTGAACAAGTAACATTTTTTCGTTTTAGTTCTCAGTATTAGATCTCATATACAGTGGCAGAGTCAGAACCGTGGAAGGGGAATCCGTGCTGATAAAGCTGACAACTACGGTAAGTGAGCTGCAAAGCGAACAGCAGGGGAAAAGAATGACCAAATCTCGTCCGTGATTGTCATAGGCCATCTCGGAATTTCGCAGGGAACTGGGGCGAATTTCAAATTGAACCAATCGGTAAATTGACACCATCACATGAAAGATAACATTGAGATTGGCCATCCGTCCAAGTTTGATGCTTTTAGGTCGAACAGAGACCGAGTTACTTTCTTAAAAACACAGTTAAAAATCCATACAAACGTCTCTAATTTTGAGGCTGCGTCCCCCAAAGCTATATAAACTCTTTAAAGAAATTTTCAGATTTGGGACAACTGGAAAATTTTATCATGGACTCAATAATTTCAACTTTTTTGAAAGTCAAGAAACCGTAAATGTCCATCGTTTAGACTTCATCATCTAGACTTCATCCAAATCTTCCTCCAAAACATTGGAAAAACGAAAAAAACGTCGTTATATCCAAGACGACCTCCAGGCACTGCACACTAATGGCTGATAGTGTTCAATGGCTCAGCCAATCAGATTTCAGCATTTGCATTAGTATATTAGTAGAATTCTACTAAATTCTTATAGTATTTTCTTTTAAAAGCAACACTGAAATTTGACGTCATTTGGGGGTGATATTAACCTCTTACTAACCGAGCGAGAGGGCTATACTGGGTCCGTACAAAAACGACGGAGGACGAATATTCCCCAGTACGGCCCCTAGCAAGTGACGGTTATAGTAAGTTGTTTATCATATGGCACCGTTTCTTTTAGCGGTCGGACACTTCTCCGCTTGGTGAATGTTTGTAATCTTCGTCTGCCCTCAGCGATCTTTGAACGGTAACCTTTTACACGCAAAATTAAATCCCGGTTGCTATGTAGAATTTGTGATGAAAAAATTACTGTGCCTTTCAATAACATGCGGACTCTTAAATTCAAAGGTCAATTGACAAATGCGTTTTTCGCTACCGTCAATCAAATTTTCGGCGGCTCCTCGAAGCTTCCGACTACTGTTGACCGCGCAGTAATCGAATCACATCGTTGAGCCCAGTTCAGTCAACATAGTCGGAAGCTGGGAGGAGCCGCCGAACATTTGATTGACGGTAGCGAAAAACGCATTTGTCGATTGAACTTTGAATTTTAGAGTCCGCGTGTTATTGAAAGGCGCAGTAAATTTCGCTTTTAAGGAACTTTGTGTGTTTCGCTCAACGTGAATTTCCCGGGAGAGATAAAAAAGACGGAAACGGACCGTTTCCATGAGAATCGTCCGCACTGTAAAATCCCAACCAATAATCAGCTAATCCGACTGCTCCATTTGGCCTGACAATTGCTTGCCATGTAGCGAGTTTCAATTGAGTGTCGTAAAACCAAAACCAAAGTAATTACTTTGGCCAGTGAAAAAGAACGGACACAATCCAGTAAACGAATTAAAACTCGAAGTAATTACACGTAGCCGACAAAAAGCGCGGGAAAATGTGCACGCGCGAGCCACGATTGGTTTTGGTTTCACGTCTGATTGGTTGAAAAAGTGAACGAACTAACCAACTAGTTCGTTCCTTGTATCGTTCTTTCATTCGTTCATTCATTCATTTATTTATTTATTTTTTGTTGTTTTACTAAAGTTTAGCTCTTCAACGCTGGCAAAGCTTTACCGAGGAACTCGTCTATCTTAAGAAAACATTAGCTCCAGGCATTTAGTTATGCCAGTTATTGAAGATTTACGGGAAGGGCACATTTATTTACCAACGGTGTTCACCAGCACCTTGTTTAAGCTGAGAGTCCAAACAGGCTTTTTGTTTGATTAACACCATGTTTTTGTTTGTATTATTTGTTCAGGGCGGGATTTTTTTGGATGAAGACGCGCGAGTGATCAATTCTAACATCCTGACCAGTGATGGAGTGCTGCATATTTCAGACAACTTGCTAATCCCTGATGATATTCAGCCTTTGCTACCGAGATTCTGCAACAGAAAGATATCTCGTAGAGTAAGTTTTCAAGTGACGGATGGTCAAGGATGGCTTGCAGCTATTTGGCACATATAAGAAATCCGTAAATCCAAATTTAGAATTCCATCAGATAAAATACCAGCACAGAAAAAAAGAAACTGCTCAATCGTTTTCGTTTGGATTATCACCCTGACGGACAAGAAAATTAAAGTCGCTTTAAATATGGGATAATAAAATTACCTCCGTTAAAAATGGCTCAGGAGCTTTTATGCAAATGTCACAGTTTATTATTTCACATAGACTTGAAAATAAGAACCGCCTGGAACAGCAAAACCTTAACAGACCCACAGGAAGCTTTTGAATCGTCACACTTAAAGATTTCACCCTCAGATTGAAAAGTTAGAACCACTTGTTGCAGCATACTAATGAGAACCACAGTAAAGTAGCTTTCGTTTGAATGGTCACTCTGTAGGATTTTACATTCAGATTCAAAAGTTAAAAACACTTTGAACAGCTTAATAAATAGTACAACAGGAAAGTACTGCTCAGTAGCTTTCATTTGAATGGTCACATTTTAGGATTTCACATACAGACTCAAAAGTTAGAACCACCTTGAACTGCTTAAGAAACAACTCCACAGGAACGTACTGCTCAGTAGCTATCATTTGAATGGTCACAATTTTGGATCTCACCCACAGACCCAAAAGTAGGAACCACTTGAACAGCGTAATAAACAGGATCACAGGAAAGTACTGCTGGCCGGCGTGTAAAGTAGAGTATATATAGGATATTACATGGCCGCGCGGGGATACAAATTTTATCTTCAAGTGCTGCAAGTATCTCTTACGAGTGAGCGAAGCGAACGAGTGAGAGATACTTTCAGCACGAGAAGATAAAATTCGTATCCGCAAGCGGCCATGTAATGTTCTGTTTATTATATAGATATGGATGAAGTTCCCGCGAAAATCAGTTGTCATGGCTCTG
>NC_090875.1:27049479-27051979 GCF_036669935.1 Montipora foliosa
AACAAAAGGAAAATTCCCTTGAGAACATCACGTGGTCTGAAATGGGAAAACAAAACGTACAAGCTAAAGAGGTCTATTGGTAGCCAAATGAAATCGAGAATTTCGACTACCATATACAGTCATCTCATCGCCTACTACCGAACACCGTTAACTTCTTTACACTGTTCAACCTGGGCTTTACATCTCGATTCTTTTTGTCCGACGAAGATTTCCTCGCACTCCCCCGGCTTCCCCCTCCCCCTTCCCCCTCCCCCCTCCCCCCCTCTCTGTAGTCAGGCGGTCCGCTTTAGCAATCGAGATCCTTTGGAATATCATTTTGATTTAAGAAAAAAAATTAAGTCTCTTTTTCTCTACAGTGCCTTGATAAAGTGGCTGGCAACGGAAGTTGTATTTGTGGAGCCAATTATAAAGGAACCGCTTGCGAGCTTTGTCAACAAGATGACAAATTTGGACCGCTTTGCAATCAAAGTAAGTTTTCTTATAGAATTCGTCAATGAAGTGAAATGAAATGTCATTTCACCATTGCTCACCATAGAGTATTCAGTAGCTCAGTGGTTAGAGCATCCGACTAGATCACGGAGGGTCGTGGTTCAATTCCCAACTGGAAGTCGGATTTATTCCGAATTTCCAATGGATGCAATTTACAACATATATCATTCTCACATTTGCTCACTTAGGTTGTTGGTTGGCACATCTCAGATATGCTTTAAGCTGACTGCGCGATGCAGTTACGAGCTATGCTGTCAGTTGTCATTATTTAACTTTGTAACTGCGTGATGCAGTTCTAGTGAAAAACCCATATTTCACCCTTGCTCACCACAGAGTCACCAGTAGCTCAGTGGTTTAGCGATAGATCACGGAGGGTCGTGGGTTCAATTCCCCTCTGGAACTCGCGTGTTTTGTGAGTTTCCAATGCATGCAATTTCAGCAACATATATCATTCTCACATTTGCTCACTGAAAATGTAAGTTAGAATTATCATCGTAATTAGATAAGTAACTTACGAGGTGGCTAGCAAGCCTAAAAAATCCAGTCTTGAACTGGATTCGAGTCTATGACCACGCGATTGCACTGCACTGCTCTACCAACTGGGAACCGGTCAATTGCGAGTTTGTTCCATATCCTGAATGAGGTGAAAGTATGTTTGGAGAAAATATCTTGAAGTCGTTTACACTGCAACTGTGAAAAGGAAACGATTTCCTAAACGAAAGATCATGGTATTTAACCCTTCCATTCCCACGATCGAAGCGTTTATTCTCCCAACTTGTACCATAGAGTTTTTTTTGGGTAGTCATGAGAATTTAATGTTATATAAAGATCTCACCTCTTAAGCTGGTAATTATCTTCATTCTCAATACCTGTCTGACCGACATTTCATTGAAATTGTGAGGAGAATTTACATACCGATCACGGTCGATCACTCCTGGGAGTCAAAGAGTTTTAATGAAACAACTTGAGTAGTTGTATTAAAAATGCCTGAAAAAAAAATCCGGGCTTGAACGGGACTCAGGACGGGACTCGATCACATCCAGGTGATCTGGTGACGTAATTCGGAGGACTGGGGAGAAAAATTTTAACGCCGTATCCCACAACCGTGCGCGGCCCTATATTTTTTAATTCAACATGGCAGAGGCGAGGTTAGATCTCGTCGGTTCTACTTTAATGTTCATTCAGTAGCAGGAAATGTGGTAGACACGGAATGATCTGTTGAGTTCTGGCGCTGGAAATACTGCAGGGAGTTTGGAAACAACACCTAAGGCCGCGCGCGGTTGTGGGATACGGCGTTAAAATTTTTCTTCCCAGTCCTCCAAATTACGTCACCAGATCACCTGGATGACAGTGCGATTGCGCTTCAGTGATCAAGCCAGCTGAGAGCACTGATGCTGCACGCTAATCCGGAGCTCAACCAGCTGAGCCAACCGGCCGACGATTACTCACCTTCTACAACTGACTTCGTTGTACTTTTATGCTTATTCTGTCATTGTGATCTTTACCCTTGAAGCTTGCACCTGTATGTACGGGAAATGCGACAATGGTCCCATGGGAAATGGCACTTGTGTACCTCATTCCTGCCTAACTGGTTTCCATGGCGACAATTGTGACCAGCGTGATGTCCCTTGCCTTGATCCTTCGTCGAGTCTCAGATGTCACGCGTTTGCCTCGTGTGTGCGTCAAGGAAAGGTTGACAGGTGCGTTTAATTTGGAAGTAAACGATTTTGATCTTTTTCATCGTAATTAGCTCATTTTATGAACATAAAAGTAAAATAGAAACAACTTTCTTATGCAAAGTGATGATTAAACTGTGTATAGCTGGGTCACTACGCTTGTAAAGGTCAAAACAGTTGCAACATTTTTTCATTGCTAATCGCCTTTCCGACACCAATGCTGCACAGCTCTCTATGAAAGTTGCCTTAGATCGTATAGCGATTTGCTCCTTTACCTCTCAGTTAGATCGTGTAAGGACACAGCTCTATTGCTTTTTCGTTGATGTTATTGGCCT
>NC_090875.1:27054479-27061979 GCF_036669935.1 Montipora foliosa
CGATACTGGTCACAATGGCATACATGGATGGGTGGACAGACGTGCGGACGGACGGTCGCTAATGACGTCATAGCTAAACCCCAAATTTCTCGCATCTATGGCTTATTATATTTTGAACTATGGTGCGCCGAGCGGAGCTCTGCTATTAATATCATCATCATCATAATTACTGATCTTTTGAGTTGTATGTTCTGCAGAGTACGTGTGTATGCAAAGCAGGCTACACTGGTGACGGCGCTTCGTGTAGCGAAATCAATCCCTGTTTAGTGAATAACGGAGGCTGTTCCTCTGATGTAAGTACAGGAATTCCACAGTTACACTTCCCTTTTCTTGTTTTTCCTTTTTTTGTTAAGAATAATAATCTTTATATTTTTCTCAATGCGCGAGCGGGCGGAATTTTGCGAATCCTGCAATCTGATTGGCTCCAGGAGCGGGCTGGATTTTTCTATCTTTGCCCGCCAACCCGGGCAATACTTCGAACTCGGTCAGTCAGAGGTCTATATTTTATTGCGCAAATATCTATAAAAGTTAACCAATTGACCTGTTATCCAATTTTAGGCACGGTGTGTTCGCACAGGCCCGGGAAATCACACTTGTCGATGCAATAGTGGTTATATTGTGAATGGAACCTTCTGTTTAGTATCCGTAGCAACGGTAAGTATCAGGAAAATAAAAAGTAAAATCATATGTTTGTGTCATTGTTATCATTGCTATTTTCTTCCTTGTGTACATTGCAATGAAACGACCGATCCCGCGATGCCGGTGATACACCTGAGTTTAAACGGGATTTGACCCGTTGCACCCGCTTTCAAATCCAGGGTTTAACAGCAAAACTCCATTGAAATCGTATCGTTGAAGGGAACCTCCACTTCAACAAAAAAATAACTTTAAATCACAGGAAATAACTGTTACAGTCAAGTAAATCTAAAATATTTTCAAAGAAAGTGTTTGTATCCGAAATAAATAAGTTTTAGAATCGCCTATTCTTGTTTTCAAATTCCCCGGGCGCCGCCATCTTGGATAATTGTGACGTGTTACGGTTGCCCTATTGTTATTAGACAAAAGCTCTTTGTGTCAGAACAATAGGGCAACCGTAACACGACACAATTTTTCAAGATGGCTGCGCCCGCGAAATGTGAAAGTGAATAAAAGCGATTTTAATATTTACTTTTCTTGTTGTTACTGGAATTTTTCACTGCTCACGATACTTTTTTTTTCTTGTAGATCATCGGAAGGATGAATCCCAACCTCGAAAATTACATTAGAGTAAGTTGTTTGGAGCAGTTGGCGTTTTTCTCCCCTATTTTCTTGCGAACCAAATTGCTCGACAAATGTTACACTGTGTAACGTTTCTTGTGCTGACTTGTCTCTCTTTCAGTTATCACGTGCGATCACAGGAACATTTTCATTGGCTGATTAGAAGAAAAAAGAAATTTTGCAAATGTTACACTAAGAATGTTTGACAAAAAGTGGCAGCCTTGCGAGAACCATTGAAAAGTACAACTAACTTCTGCCGATCGC
This sequence comes from Montipora foliosa, assembly GCF_036669935.1. Lineage (NCBI taxonomy): Eukaryota > Metazoa > Cnidaria > Anthozoa > Scleractinia > Acroporidae > Montipora > Montipora foliosa. The sequence goes on from NC_090875.1 coordinate 27,056,001, forward strand.
AACGACTATGGAAGCAATTGCTTTACGAAAAACATAATAACGTCACAATACTATACACACTGGTCGATTTTCGTGCCACGCCACATTTGTCAGAACAAAATTGCTTGTGGGTTGCACGAAAAATTATCAGGTGTGCTATAGTCCATACCACGGCTTCGGCATCTACAACCCTGAGCAAAAACAGTATAGATTTTTCCACTTTTTCGAACTTTTTGACCATTACGTGAAAAATATAAAAATAACAAAAGTACCCCATCCCCGCACCCTACCCAACAAGATGTTGTTGAGGAAGAAGCGATGATAATAAGGTCTTTACACTCGCTAACAACGGGTTCAGTGAAGTCAAAAAGCTTCAATATTGACTCAAACATATTGATAAGCTCAGTGGAGCGTTTAAATAAATGGCACTGAGACGTGTACTTTCTACGTAAAATTAGTAAGCCTTGGCATGACGGTGATGACAAAGATAGTTCGTAAATGTGAACTTTATTTCCACGATACATACCTTGAAAAATGGACTTTCGTCTCGTCGAATGACTATTATCCAAGCCTGGCGTAGTTTCTTTTCTGTTGGAAAGTTGAAATATCTTAAATCTTTATCTCTTTTCTTGCGCTCATCGTTGTTGCAGTGTGGCACACAGCAATGGTAGTGCGCCATCTTGGAAATGATGCACCGTTAGCCTCGTTTTGAATCCAATATGGCGGAAGCGTGACAAAGGTGTATAGTTGGAAATAGGTTGTAAAGGCTTTGAAGGGACACTTCGTGTTGGATGTTGAAACTGAGTGTGCATCTAATTAGGTGCTTTTCTGAGAATCTCCATGTTTCCCCGAGGCGAAGCCCGAGGGAAACAAAATGAACTGTGTCCCGAGGGACCATTCATTAAGAGATTTGTTATATAGCACGAAAAGAAAAACGTGCAATGGCAACAACAACGGCGGTCGTCGGTCAACATTCGGGGGTAACAATGCACTGTTACCCTCTGACGTCATAGATTTTGCACTGTTGCCCGCTCAGATACTTTTGGCGGGAAACAGTTTTACGGTTAGATGTCATGTGACCTCGAAGTAACCAATTAGAGCGCGCGCTGTTGGAGGAGAAAATTCAGCTATATAACAATGAAATTTGTTGATTTTCTGTCTCCCTTTTGTCTCCAAACAGCAAGCAAACGTGTTACACTATCTATCAGATCCAAACAGGAACTTGACGCTGTTTGCTCCTTCACGCTTAGCGATATCACAAATGCCTTTAGCTGACTCCCAATATTGGACTAACAGTACAAACAGACTGCAATATTTGATAAAGTAAGTTGCTGAGGCTATTAATGGGGAGCTTAGGCACGCAAGGCTTTTAAGCCTCAGATAAAAACCGGAAGTTGAACTGCTTTCCTGTTCAACTTGTCCTCACATCACCATATTTCTATTAGTATCTTTTCACTCGAAGAGACGATTGCTTTAAAGATCTGGGAGAGACCACTGTCCTGACATGTGAAACGTTCACTTCCGGTTCCGTGCGTGGCTCAAAAAAAAATCGCGTCTCCTATTTGCAGTTGGTGCACTAGTTCTGGGTTTTTCTTTAGAGAATTGCTTGACGTGGGGATAGTGAATGCATTGTTACATTCTTTTTTATTCTTCTATGTACAGCAATGTTCCTCTTAAACTTTTAAAGACTTTTTTTTTCCTCCTAATAAGTTGCCCTACGCAAATTCTTTGCTCAGGTATCACATTTTAGATCAGCAGTATAGTTTACAAGAGCTGAGGAGCAAGTCATCTGTAAATGCTTCCAATGGGCTCGTGTTGAACATCACAAAGCAGGGACAAACGGTAACTGAAATATCCAGCCCTTCTAGTTAATAAGACGTTTTCTGCATCATTTTGCGAATAGCAATTTATTCTTATTGTAAGGAGGTTTTTCTCGTAATTCCAGAACCTTTGTGTAACTAAAGACAGTGATAATTGTCAAACAGTCTGTGAATCTTATTTGAAATGTTGAACCATAGTTAATAGAGGGGAATGGTTATGAAACCCGACAAATTTTTGTTGTAGGTTTTTGTTCTCTTTTTTGGCCTTGACCGTGCACAAAACACAATAGTTGTTTACTCCGTACTGAGGAACTAACCAAAGAAACGTGTTGGTTACGTAATTCACGCATAGTGTATGAGCGCAAAACAAAAGATTGTGCACGGTCGTGGACTTTCCAACCTAAATCTTGGCATCTTGTGTTTGCTCCTTTGATGTTTGCCGAGCTTCCAAACCAGTCCCCTATTAACTATGGTTGAATTTAATATCATTGCCATTTTTATTCTAGGTTGTAATCGATGCGTCGGCTCAAATTGTTCAAGCAAACATAACTGCTGAAAACGGATTTGTACACATCATTGACAAAGTAAGATGACGGTAATGATAACCATCGTAAATGGTTTGAACTCGGGAGTCATAGTATAAGTAAGTGAATTACAATCGTCCGGGTGAGTACAGCCCTGAGGAGGACTGCACTCACAGATGCTGTAGAGCGAGTGTCAATCGTGTGTCGTAAAACCTTACCAGGAGACACTCCAGTAAACCAATCAAAACTCGAAGTAATTACAGGTAGCCGACACAAAGCGCGGGAAAATGTGCACGCGCAAGCCACGATTGGTTTTGGTTTCACGTCTGATTGGTTGAAGAAATGGCGCGAGAACTTTTAACCAATCACTTAGTGAAGTAATGCATAACCAACGCAATTCGCTAATTACTTTCGACACTCAATTGAAAACCGCTCTAAATACTCTGGTCGTTGATGTGATTGGTCAACTAATGTTATTGGTCCACTGTCAATTAAGCCTACTAGATGTCGTTGGCTGGGAAGACTGTACACAGTGATTGGTTTCTTTCGGTCTAAGTTTGACCAAACATATCCACGACCAGGGTGTTTTTACCGTCTACTGGCGTTACACAAATCACGTGACTTTGAAGATGACTTCCGCTCAGGTTGGTCGAAACTTCGGTCAGTATCATGCGAAACAGTCCTTGTCAGGACTACACTCACTCAGACGATCGCACTTCGCTTTTTTAAAATAATAACTGTTTTGCCACATTTTAGAAGCTTTCAGTGGAAAAAAGAAAACGAAGGAAGAACCTGTATTTATGCCCAATGCTTCTGGTGTTGAAACTTATGAAAATTACCAGACTTGGCGTCACATGTGGGTTGCAGCGATTTTCATAATTCTGCGGAATCTCACCTTCAAGCCCTAAGCGCCAAACTGCGTTTTGGCTTCCATCGATCAAATTTCCGTACATGGCCAGGAAGATCGACTCCGCCTCCGGAAAGTGAACTGGAGTTTTTGTTCAGTTCACAGCTCGAACTCCATTATGATATGTTTTTGGAAATTCTTCAGCAAAACGATTCGTCCCGATTCTATCGCTCTCCATCGGCGTCGAGTTTGAATATACGAATGTATCGTTGGAACCAAAGATGCTAATTGGTGGGTTATGTCACGGATCAATGGGCCATTTCCGAGTTGCTGTTTGTCTCGGTTTCGAAGTGAGTCTTGGTGCTCAACTATTGTGAGGGAAATGAGTTTGATTTGCATAAGAATACGCAACTCATTTCGATTTGAATGGTTGTGCACCAGGACGTCATCTGTGGTTGGCGTCGGATCTTTGATTGATGGAAGCCAAAACGCAGTGTGTCCGTTGGTGCTTGAAGATGAATTCCGCAGAATTATGAATAGTTTTGTTGGCTCTACTCTGCACCGAGTAGTTTTTCTCCGGGTACTACGGTTTTTCCCTCTCCTCATAAACCAACATTTGACTTGATTTGCGTTAAGGACGGTGCCTACTAATTCAAAGGTATTTTTGCCCCGGTTTATGATTATGCAAGAAATGTAGATCTTAACAAGTGTTATTGAAATCGAAAAAGAAAATTTGGGGTAACCACGCATTTTTCAAAGATAATTCATGAACATTTGTAAAAAGCTTTAAAATACAAAGTCATGTATGGCGCTCTTTTTTCAAACTGAAGCTTAATTATCTCTGAAGAATGCATGGTTACCTCCAGTTTTCTTTTTGGATATCAAGAGTACTTACTAAGATATACTTCCTCCGCATAGTTTTAAACAGCGCAAAAATATCCCTGTATTAGTAAGCATCACCGATAGGAAACCCGAGTGTCTCGAGATGCGCGGAACATACGCGCAATAACGATAGTAAGCGCCGTCCTTAACGTAATTCCTTTATAATTCTTCTACTATCAAACTTTTTTGGAAACTTGGCATAATTAACATTCATGATATGAACATTAAAAAATGCTATAAAAAAATGGGGTCACCGTGCTTGTTTACGCGTCAGCAGGCTCTTAAAATGGGGTATTTTTACCGCTTGCGCGTTAAAAATTCGAATCACCTTCATACAGAATTAAGTCTTCGTTACTTGAAAGATACAAAATTTTACTTTGAAAATAAAGCTTCTTTTATTCACATAAGCAGTATTGCTTCATCTGCGCCGTTTTTGATTGCTTGGTTGTGGGAATAGTGCACTCTTTGGGACAGTTCCGTGGTTAGCTTGAAGTCCTCGCCTTGGCCAAAATACACCCAGTACGGAACTGTTTTCCAAAAAAAAATCATGTTCTTTATATGTTCTTTATTAGATTGTTCTTAGCAAATGCCTGAAAAGAAATTCGGGGGTCACCGTGCTCGTTTGAGAGAAAAAGAGCATTTATTTCGCTATCGGGCTTAGTTTGACGGAAATCTCTTACGTTTTGTACGCGCACGTGCTCATGAGCGCGCGCTAATGACGCGAAAATCGTGCGCAGTAGGGATGCGCAATGCAATACCAAGGAATTACCTTAATTTGATTTGATTTTCGCTATTGCCCCCATGTAGTGTCCCCATGCAATGCCCCCATGTAGTGCCCCCATATAGTGTCCCCATGCACTGCCCCCATGTAGTACCCCATATAGTGTCCCCATGCACTGCCCCCATGCACTGCCCCCATGTAGTGCCCCCATGCACTGCCCCCATGTAGTGCCCCCATATAGTGTCCCCATGCACTGCCCCCATGTAGTACCCCATATAGTGTCCCCATGCACTGCCCCCATGCAGTGCCCCCATATAGTGTCCCCATGCAGTGCCCCCATGCAGTGCCCCCATGTAGTGTCCCCATGCAATGCCCCCATGTAGTGCCCCCATATAGTGTCCCCATGCACTGCCCCCATGTAGTACCCCATATAGTGTCCCCATGCACTGCCCCCATGCACTGCCCCCATGTAGTGCCCCCATGCACTGCCCCCATGTAGTGCCCCCATATAGTGTCCCCATGCACTGCCCCCATGTAGTACCCCATATAGTGTCCCCATGCACTGCCCCCATGCAGTGCCCCCATATAGTGTCCCCATGCAGTGCCCCCATGCAGTGCCCCCATGTAGTGCCCCCATATAGTGTCCCCATGCACTGCTCCCATGCAGTGCCCCCATATAGTGTCCCCATGCACTGCCCTCATGCAGTGCCCCCATGCACTGCCCCCATGCACTGCCCCCATGTAGTGCCCCCATATAGTGTCCCCATGCACTGCTCCCATGCAGTTCCCCCATATAGTGTCCCCATGCACTGCCCCCATGCAGTGCCCCCATATAGTGTCCCCATGCACTGCCCCCATGCACTGCCCCCAGGTAGTGCCCCCATATAGTGTCCCCATGCACTGCCCCCATGTAGTGTTCCCATATAGTGTCCCCATGCACTGCCCCCATGCACTGCCCCCCCCGTGCTAAATACACTTCACACTTCAGTGAATTTCATAATTTTTATTATTAGGTTCTTCTGCCTCCTCGGTTGTCCTTTGAAACAGAGTACCTTTCAACGTCGGAGCTACTGAACACAACAGCGGAGTTTTCTGATTTCTACAGTATTTTGAAGGTAATGGTTAATTTGTGATGTTTAGTATTCCGAGAGCTAAAGTATCTTGGATCTCGCGAAACCAAAACAAACTATCCTCTCGTTAGTTGGA
>NC_090875.1:27066979-27069479 GCF_036669935.1 Montipora foliosa
TGTTGTTTCCAGGTCAAGAGATGTTGTTCGGGATTCTGGGGACCCGACTGTCAATGTAAGTTTTTGGTGGTATGGCATGCAAAGAACCTTACAACATCTAAAAACGTCTAATCTAAAGAATCTACCCCAAAGATGATTATTAATAGCTATGCCAGCTCATTAAACAGCAAATTCACGTTGAATTGAAAACCTCGAAGAACCTCGAATTTTAGAGATTGTCTACAAAAATTTATCGCCAGTATATGCACCAGCGACATACGAAAACAACTCAGTACGGTTTGGATGATGTGAATCTTCCGCTGTTTAGACTAAAGACGCCATGGACAACAGCTTTATCGTTTAAGTTAGTTAATACCTGAGCTTATGCTTGCATCGAATTTTTAGACTTGCTGTAAAACCAGTTGATATAGCCACAATTTCATGTTATTATATCTCTCCGTGGGTGTTAAGGCATTTCCGTTTTTCATGTTGGTTTTTTAATTCGTCTTTGTCAGTTAGTTTTTCGAGTACTTTCAGCAACCCAAGTTAACAAGGAAGGAATGCAGCTCCGTGTACAATTTGGAGCTATGTCGTCTCTATGTCAGCCGCGGCCGTAGCTGCCTCTTTCCAACGTTGTCTTGTATAGTTTTTGGTAATTCTTCTTGGTAATTTCTGATCAGCAGGCCTTGTTCAATATTACACGTTCAGTATCTATCGCTCGATTCAAAGTTGCGCAATATTGTTTCCATGTTATCACGCCTTGGTTTCATAAGCAGCGCATGAGCAATATCGTGCTAACCATCGGAGTGGCCAATTCCTAATATTTCCCCAATGTTATTTCCTTGTTAGCCTGCCCTGGTAATCTCAGCAGTCCTTGCTCCAGCAATGGCCAATGTGGTGATGGCATATCTGGTGATGGACACTGTAAATGTTCTGCTAACTTTACTGGTACAGCATGTGAGAGGTGTATCCCAGGAAAATATGGAGCAAACTGCATGAACGGTAAAAACATCATCTGTGATAAACGGCATGGAGTGTCCTTAAGAAGGCTCGAAATAGTTTTTTCTTTTTTCTCACAAATAATAGTTAGGGTAATCATATCAAGACGAAATTTGGCCAAAGTATTAAGTATCCATCATAGATTTCCCACTTCACATTTTCTTCAAAAATACCCTTAACCATGGCAACGATATGAGGCATTTCTTTGAGCCTTAAAATCAGATTAAATTGTCTTTTTTGAAAAAAAAAACGGGACGGTGAAATCTTCCCATACAGCGTTACCTGATTCTGTTAAAAATATTATCTAAAATTTTAAAATTTAAAAAAAAACTTTTTCGTTTTACGGAAAAATCAGGTTTTTTAAATTATGCCTCTAACTTTTTTTGTCACCTACAGAATTTTTTCAAAATTTTAAAGAAGTAAATTTCAAATTAATTGAATTTAACATGAAAAAATAAAAACAATTTAAAAACAAGATATAAAGGACTAAAGTTGCACAAGCAGGAAAAATGAGGGGGTTACAAGATCAGCATTTACGCATGCGTCACCCTCTCATTCGAGTCTGCGCGCGCGTGGAACTACAAGTCAACAAAACCGGAGTTAAGTGACAATCAAATAGTTTGTGCAAAATTTTCGTAGCTCTTGTGAGTACGAGATGTATGTTTATATTCCGTCTATGCAAGAATTAAGTTTGTTGCCTGCGGTAACCCATAGGCCTTTTTGCAGATACGGCGGCCATTTTGATTTCTATTGTTTCGAAAGACATTATGGGATGCCGAGGGGGCAAATTAATATGCATTTGCTCCCTGGGCATCCCATAATAGCTACTTGAAACAATAGAAATCAAAATGGCCGCCGTATCTGCAAAAAGGTCTATGTATTTGGATTCATGAGCTGACGAAGCAGCTAAAGTATTGCGTGTGTCAGGAGCCAATTAACAATTAGACCCGTAGCCCGCAAGGGCTACAGGTCAATAGCCCATGAAGCGAAGCCGAATGGGCTATTAACCCGTGGTTCTTGAGGGCGAAGGGTCTAATTGTTTTAGTATCACCCAACCAGTCGGACAGAAAAGGCAATAACAAAGTTAGCAAATGCAAGTTGAAGAAATATTTATTTGGGAATAAATAAAACGAAAGAAAGTGTCATGCTTTTCGCTACTTGAGGACTATTAATAATAGTCCTCTAGTAGCGTAGCCAATCAAAATGCGGGATTTGCATTAGTCCACTTGTTGGGTGATACTAATGACCAATAGCCTACAGCCTCAATACTAGGTGTATGTAACGGCATTTTCACAGATCAAGCTATTTTTAGACGAGTTCTTAAATAAGATTTGGCTTGCACGAGTGACAATTCTCAATTCTTTCTCCAAGTTCACCACACCAAACAGCCCGTAACCCGACCCCCTTGCCTATTATTGGAAATACTTAGTTGACATTTAAGCTAAGTTTTAAAGTAGCTTTGTGCCAATTCTAGAAGGGGAACTTAAGCTAGCGTGTATTTGAGACGCGGACGGCAACCAGA
>NC_090875.1:27074479-27091979 GCF_036669935.1 Montipora foliosa
AACTGTGAGTTTTGTTTCCCGCATTCGACCGGCATCTTGGATCGCCCCTTCATTCGGACTAATTAAGGAACGCCTTTAATTAGGGCGGCAAATTCAAACAAATTATATCTGAAAATAGATAGGTCAGGAAAAACGCTACCTCACCTAGCGAAGCCAGTTGGATGCTCCTACTGGTGGGTTCCTGGTCCAAAAAAGCCCTTTTCTGGTATACCCCTACCCACTCAGTCAATGCTGTACCGTTGTTCACAAGGCTCGTAGGCAACAAAGAAATAACATGACATTGCCCCTGGGGTGAGGAGGAGGGGTATTTTCGTTGTTAGATATTAACCTCAGTGACTCAAAAGAAAAGATTCATTTTTCCGATGAAGTCTTCGGAACACTAGGAAACATCCGAGTGCGCCCGAAAAGGAGTCGAGCATACAACCTTCCTATTAATTACTAGCTCGGGTGATCAGGTTCAGGGGCCCGTTTCTCGAAAGTCCCGATGACTTTTCGGGCCCGAAAAGCCATTTGTGAAACTGCCAACCGCTTGTTTTGGAAAGCCGATCTTCCAACATGCTTTCAAGGTAACAAAAAGAAACATGGCTGTGAAGTTTGACGACTTAAATTCTCTCCGTTCTTGAGATACAAAGGGAATTTTGACACCCGAAAATGACCCGTAAAGTTTCGGGACTTTCGAGAAACGGGCCCCAGGTTACAAACTTTCAGCATAGCTTTTTGAGATGAAATGTCAAAAGGAGACATTCTCTCATTTTTGTAGAGATGCTTGTACGAGAGCAAGTGCTTGTAACGTTGAGGTGACCGTGTCTTGTCTCACGGCATTTGCACTGTTTTATGGTGGCTCAAATTTTTCAAGAAACTGTACTACTAAAAGTAACTACATTGTTTCATATAACGGTAGTGTTATGGTACCATATGAAACATCAATCATTGATTTTACAAGGTACGCTGATTATTGTTAAGTAATTGGTTACCATAGAAGCAAGAAGTCCATCCAAAACTTCGCGGTGACCCCGATTTTTCATTGCTTAGAAGTGATTAGTTGGCCGGGGTAAAACTATGTAGAGCCACCTTAATTCTCGAATTTTTAAGGTGGCTCTGAATACACTCCACATATTTTTTTAAACTTTGCAGAAAGTATTATCTCAGCCTTCAAATTACTTTCTGGCAATGAAGGAAGATACTAAATGCGGATTCTAGCAGAATGAGCCATCTATGGTAAATTATTGTATCCCACTCTGGAAAAAATAGGTGTTTGTTTACAAATTTCAATCCAGTCTTAAAGAAAAATACGACCGAAAGTTCTTATGAACGATGTAAATTCAGCCTTTGATAGTTAATGCTTTTCATAAAAAGAACGATTTTTCAGCCTTCCGAGTAAGGCTAGAAAATTGTCACATTGCCCCTTTCACTACTTTTCATATCTTCTCTCTTTCCAGCGGAGCTGTTTCTGCAAGGAGGGTTTTTCGGGTGATGGTGTGAAATCTTGCCTAGCTGTAGATCCTTGTGAAGTGGTAAGTAAACTCGTGGATGTTCGTGGGTTGTTAATCTTAGGTTAGCTGCGCTAATCGTACTGAAAGACAGTATGTTGGGAGTTCTTGGCGTCGCTTCACGTGTGCTTTGTTGTGTTATACTGTCTTTTCTTGCTTTGTTTTCTTTCCGTCCGTCATTTTGTCTAAATAATGTTTTCAGTAGCAGCCAGTCTCCCTGTCTTTCTATCCGTTCGCATTTTCGATTGTCCATCTGTTTATCCAGCTATCCGTCTGTCCTCTAATCCTGTGTTTCCGTTTTTTGGTCGTGTTACTCTTTTTCCTGTCATATGTGCCTCTCTTCTTGAGAGGTGCAGCGTGGCCCTGGTTCAACTTCTCAGCTGCACTTGTAAATAGCCAACTGGTTTGCCTTCGGTCAGTTGGGTTTTTTAAAGAGGTTTGTTTTGCTGTATCGTTATCGTTATCATTACCGTTACCGTTACCGTCACCGTCATCGTTACCGTTACCGTTATCGTTATCATTGTTGTTCCATGTTTTCAGGATAATGGAGGGTGTAGCGCCAGAGCTAAATGCACACAAACTGGGCCACACCAGAGGAACTGCGTCTGTAGAAGGAACTATGTTGGTGACGGATTCACTTGCATTGGTGATATAGCAGAGGTTTGCACGAAATAGGAAATAAATAATGATTGAAATGTGTTCACAATATCAAAATATTCAGGCAAATGAAAAAAGGTTGGTTAAGAAAAACTGAAACTTCGAGGTCTCAGTTTTAGAGAGGTAATTGTTATTTGTTAACAAGTCCGAAGATTTTCTTGTTTCCATTACGGTGAAGTGAAGTGTAGATGCCACAGCAGCCGCGTTTGATCGAAGATTGAAATCCTGTGTAAATTTAATGGTTTTAATTTGTAAAGTTTGTTGGGCCACATCTATCGTTTGATTTTAGACAGACAATTAATTACATGACTTTGTGGTAAATTTTATTGGCAACGTTCAAACTCAAGATATAAATGATCCTCGCGCATATCTGCATAATTTTAAGCAATTGTCTCTAAAAGACACCTGAACAATTGAGATGACTCCAACGGGATTCGAACCCATGAGCCTCTGCGATGCCGGTGCAATGCTCTACCAACTGTGCTATGAAGCCACTCTGTTGGGAGCAGGTAATTGTATTTCATTTAGTATTTCATTCAACGTTCAAACTATTGTTTTTCAGGTTCTCCAGCTCGACCCACAATTATCCGAGATGAACAGGCTCCTCACGGTAAATACATAGAAAATAAACGTTAATATTGCTCTTGTTATGAATTCAAAATATCTCTTTGACTTTGCTTGCCTCAGATGTATTGCTCTTTCTTGTAAGTGGTCAGTCGTCCAATTGACGAATTACGTCAGATCGCGTTGTCTCTTTAATGCATTTTGGGACAGCGAGAAATTCAATAGAGTGCACTGTTTTAGAGCCCTGGAAAACAAGATCAAAAGAATCATCGAATTCTATTTCATAGTATCAGATAGTACGCGCGCTGTGATTGGCTAAATTAGCGAGCCGCATTGTACAGTATAGCCCGCTGTACTGCCCACTAAATTTAAAATTTCGATAAAACATTATCCAGCAAGTTTTTCACGTCGTTTCTGTTACATAAACTTGTAAAACTGTTTGAATCTTGCAAGCAACTATTTCAAACAGCCAAGAAGATTTAGTTTTTCGGATTTTGACACCCCAATCTTTGTGGCAGTTGAACCTTCCGCTTGACTTCGACTAGTTCCCTTGCCCCGCGCGCCGGATTAACCTCGTTTTTTTCTCGTTGATTTATGGCCCGCGCGTTTCCCGCTTGGCCCATAAAACGGGAAAAAACTCGGTCCATAACTTACAGTACGGACCTCGAAGTCCGTTAGTAAGAGGTATATCTCAAGGTGCTATCCGCCTCGGCTGGTGCCACTTTCCTCGATTTGCTGATTCTTCATTTCACAGTCAGCCTCCTTCATAAATTGTTCATTGTTCTTTTAAACGCTGTGTTATTTTATCTGCAGACAAGCCGAGTCCGCAGCAGTCATATTTCCAAAGGACGGATAAATTTATTCGATGATTAAATCATTATCTAAGAGTTTCAATCCGTGCGAAGATTTTAAGTGGCCAACGTGCAACGTAGAATATATTTTGTTCTCTGGGTGATGACTTATCCATTGGATAAAGTTAAAACAACTGGGGCCAGAGATATAACTAATTGCATTGATGTGATTGTTCATAAATCTCCATTCCTGATTTCAGAAATATGGACTGGACAAGCTTTTGGGCTCACACGGCCATTTTAACCTTCTAGCACCTGTTAACGATGCTTTGTTGAAGTCAACTTCGCGAAAGGTAATATCTGCCATGACTCAATTAATATGATGAAACGGCCTCTATTGCAGCGGAGTGAAAGTAAAGCCAAAGAAATTCATCTCGCCAGTCACTGCATATGCCAAGAATAAAAAGAGCCAGTCGTAGGAAAGTAAAAGCGCGGGAAAATTCTTGCAGGCGCTCTCGATTGCATTTGCTTTTTGTCTCTCTTTTGTTCTCAATTGAGAACCGTTCTATAGAGTAAATGCCACAAGCAAGGAGTACACTATTGCACAAAGTGGCGGAGAGCTCCAGACCGGGTTCAAATCAAACCCTTACCACGGACTTGATTCACTTTATTCCAGAAATACAAATGACAACAAGATGCACTCCCAATTTTGATATCCAACACGAAATGTCCTTTTAATATTCCAAGCATTTGCTACCTTTCTCCAACAATAAGATAAGTGTTATGGCTAGAGTAAATCCGGCAGTTTATGTTTAGTTGAGGAGAGGTAGAGCCAGAGGTTAAAGTTCTCTTTGTGACGTGAATTGTCTTCATTCATAGCGGACAGTAGTGTTATTGAAGTTGAGCGAAGACCAGTGGGGGACACCTCATGCCGCTTATCAAAATCGGCGAGCATTCAATTGCGCGCATCTATGGAGATATCTGACTCTCAGATCCGTCTCAACCACTCTTTGTAAATAGCCATCTGCTCCCCTCACTTGTGGAATTAGCGAACTTCAGTTCGGAGTACGAGAACGACTACAACTACGAGGTTTTTTGTATTGCGCACGCGCATTACGTTTAAAGAACGAAAATTCGAGAAATGCGCGCGTGGTCTCAAAACTGAGAACTCCTACCAGTAATCGTCGTCGTTGTCCAATCTGAAGGTGGCTATTGTTGCTTTAGACACACGGCTCCCAAAAGCCTCAACCTTTTGAGTACTATTATAACAGCTCTCACTTTAAGAAACATGTACGTTTGCGTTGTTTCTCTCTTTCTTAATTGGGAGTCTGTTATCCTTAGCATAAAAGGGAATTCAACTTATTGTCAACATTACCCTTGGTCAGGAATCCATAACTAGGAGGCTACAACTCCAATGCCAATACTAGGCCAATACAAGGGCAATACTAGGGCAATACTAGACCAATACTAAGCCAATGCTAGGTCTATGTAACTGCATTTTCACTGATCAAGCTGTTTTCTTGGCGAGGTTTGGCTTGCACGAGTGACCATTTTTAATCTTATGGGTAGTAATTTCTCATGCAAGACTTGTGATTGGCTGGAAAGCTCTGACATGGTTTTGCGGGAAAATCAATCTCAAAATAACTCAGTCTGTGAAAACGCCGTTCCACAGATACAATGAAGTAGTATGAAGGGGGTATTTTCTAAAGAAACTGTGGTGCTGCGTCGGTGGGGAAGAAGTATACAAAAATTTGGTTTTATCAACAGAGTTGATAATGTAAATTGGCCACCGTACAGAGATCATATTCTAAAAGCTGACGTTTTGAGCGTTAGCCCTTCGTCAGAGTGAATCGAGGAATTATGGGTTACGTGTAGTTTTTGTAGTTGAGTAGGAGCTACGCTATTGGTGGTAACATGGCAACGTGAAAAATAGGAATATATTAGTTAAGTGAAAAGCCTTCGTTAATACCGTGAGGATTAAGGGTGCCGATATGGAAGATGACTTTTTGTTCCAGATTCTTGCGGCTTTCCGTCGCAATAATGAAGTTGTACCCTCCTAGTCCTGCGTTAGTTGACGACTTTGAACACAATATTAACAATGTTTTGTTGTGTTTCGTAGCGTCGAAGTGTTATTCCAGCACCAAGCACAGAAGAGATGCTTCTGAAGTACCACATTATAAGCTGCGTGAGATTCTTGTCCTTCATTGGCGGCGACTCTGTGAACTTGAACCTCACAACTTTGCTTGGACCACGTATTACAGTGGAAAAAAAGGTAGTCAATGTGACAGTCATCAAAAGCAACAACAGAACATACAGATAACCCAACTCTGTTTTTTTTTTGCGTGAAATCACAACACATACTTGTTTCCTTAAATGCTTTAATACAATAATCCAATTATTGCACCGAAAGAGATGTCATATATAAGCCCCAATGGATGAAATGAAGACATTCATTTATCGATGGTGACTCGGGGATGCTCCGGAAAAATCCGAGTGCTCCCGAACACGAATCGAAGCTACGACCTTCCGAATACTGGTTCGGATGCTCTACCACTGAGCTATAGAAGACTTTGTGAAGATGTGACTCTGGGATACTCGTGAACAGGAGTCGAACGTACGACCTTCCGATTACTAGTGCGGACGCTCTACCACTGAGCGATTAAGAGACTAGGATCATGTGATAATAGCCTACTTCGACGATACGGCAGCTATTTTAAATTATATTGTTCAAATAGCTGTTATGGGATTCCCAGGGGTCAAAATATATCTGTAGTAATAGACCAATTTCGATACATTAAAATTCAGTCCGAAACAAAAGGCATCATCTCGAGGCTCTGGGGAATAAACTCACACAAATCCTTATATTTATTCCCCAGATACTCGGGATGATGCCTTTTGTTTCGGACTGAATTTTAATATATCGAAATTGGTCTATTTGACCCCTGAGCATCTCATAATATCTTTTTAAACAATATAAATGGAAATGGCCGCGGAATCGTCGAAATAGTCTTTTGTCTCGCTATACTGCTAGGATCTAATTCGTCGAAATGAAACTTTTGTACTTCTCTGTTTTAATGCTTAACATGTTTCGTTTTCAGGATAACGTGACGTCTTTTTCTGACAGCTTTGGAAATGTGTCCAGGGTTGTTGGAGCGTATGAGGCATCCAATGGAATTTTGATAAAACTGGATAGCGTGCTCACCCCACCCCCCTCGCCAGAAGGCAGTACCATGGTACGTATGACGACTCCCGCCAGCGCCAAGTTGTTCATAGTATTAGGGACTTTAAGGTTTTGACGACAACACGAGCTTACAAATGTGAATCTTTAATTCTCTATTTTTACTCTGAAACCGCTGGTATCGTTTTATTTTTAGGATGTTTCGTCCACATTGTACGACGCGAACCACATGCAACAATCGCGAAAGACTTACGATATTGCAAAGTTATATTTTGAAGTGACGTTTTTGTGGACGTCGCTTTCGTAGATTAAAAGTCTCTATTGCTGTATTTCGTAGCGTTGGATTGCCTTTCGTTGCGTGGCATTGTATTTCGTGGCGTTGCATTGCATTTAGTTGCTTTGCATTGCATTTCTTTGCACTCTATTGCATTGCATCGTATTGTGTTTTATTATATAGGCAAAGTGGTCCGAGATGAAAAGGAGAATTCTGATTGATTTTCTGAGCGGTCCGAATTTTGCAGTACGTACCGCTAAGATGGACCGGTCACGATGCTGCGTATATAGGTTGCCAAACTGTTCCCATTTTCTGTTGACATTTTCTCGGACATAAAAAGAAAAAAGCGAGAAAGTAGTAAGTCATGTCAGAGTTCCAGTTCGAATTTTACTTTCCAGAACCGTCAGGAAAGTGATGGCTTTCTTGCTCTGTTTGGCTATAAACACTTGAAGACTCAAGGAATAGAAAACCCTGCGCAAGAGAGCCAATACAATCAAAACCTTATTGAACTAGCTTGTTCGGTCCGCACTGGGAAAATATTGGTCTCGTTCCCTTTTTTTCAAGGTTATGGACCTCGCCTTTCAGGCTCGGTCCATAAACTTGCACAAAAAGGAACTCGACCAATATTTTCCCAGTACGGACCTCACGCCGAGTTAAGTAACATCTATGAATTGTTGTCAAAGCAAATTGTTTTGCTCTCGTACACCATAGGACTCGTTTGTTGACGTGGCTAGATCACTTGGATACAAAGAGTTCGTGAAGCTTGTCGAGGTTAGTAAAATATGTATAATTTTTCGAAAAATTGGCATCATCCAGGTTTAATTAAAGCTATGCCAGAATCATAGCAAATCCAATAGTCGAAATCAGTCATAGAATTTGGTATCAACTGGGTCACGTCTCCCCCTCAAAGTTCATTGGACTACCTTGGGAAAGGTCGTGGGTTCATATACGGCTGGACAAATATTCATTGTCTTGAAGTCGCTGAGAACGAAGTATTGCCTTTGTAACTTCACCTACAAATGATAAACTTTCTAGTCTTTTTTGATAAGGAGTATAAACCGCAGACTCATTCTTACAACCCTTTTTTATAATCATAAAGCCACAGACTTTACGGAACGTGGAACGTTGAGTTCCTACCTGAGGTGAAATGCGTTGCAAGGGTACATTGAGTCCTATTGTATACAATCAGAAGCACATACAAACAAACTTTACAAACTTTATTGATGCTTGGTGCTTGACGACCTTGAAGCTTGTAACTTGCACCTCTTTTCCTTGGAACAAAGCTGTGGATTTTAGGACACCAATTTTATGCCCAAATATGGACAAAAATAAGATCGAAGCTGCACGCGCGGGAAAATGCACGAGCTACGTTACATCCAAATAAGGAAATTTTTTGACTCAAAAAACCCCAGCTCTCAACCAGAGTTAAACGCTTCACGGTCATGAGCTTCTGCTGAGATACTGGCATCAGAACCACTGGACGGACGGCTCCTAACCACTGGGCCTCCCTAACCATAACCCTAAACCCTAATCGTTACCTTATTGTTGGAAGTGTGTAGCAAATGCTCAGACTTAAGCCCTGTTTATATGGAGTAAAGTTGTCTCGGGTAAGAGGGTCACCCTCTCAGCCGAATCAACTTTAGCGAGCGTTTATATGAGAAAAGCATTGGCCCTTTTTCCCGAGTCAAGAGGTCCCCCCCCCCCCCCCCTTAGTTTCGATCATCAGGAGACTGGGAAGAGAGCGCATGCGCTTGATCTAATCATCTTGCCTTGACTGAGTTGACCCGGCTAGGCGAGCCAAAGTGTTTACATGAAAAAAAAGTTGATTGGTTGGAAAAAACGTTAGGAGGGTCACCCCTCTAGTCGAGCCAACTATTTTTTTGCAATATAAACGGTTCGCCGCGTTTTGTAAGGAAATGTAGGAACAATTGGCTCACCCAGGGTAACTCGGGTTAGCGAGTGACCCTTCTATCATGGACAACTTCTCTCCATATAAACTGGGCGTGTATGTAATTAGGTGTATTTCTGGACACAAGTGCTCGAGTCGACACTAGTTTTACGCACAGCACCTCACAGTTCACCCGGATTTATATGTTTGTTTATTTGTTTGTTTCTCACCCAGCGTGCAGGATTGAGAAACACACTGGAAGTTCAAGTCAACAAACCTCTCTTAATGTTCTGGCCGACCGACGATGCCATCAGAGCATTGCCACATAACATATCGGCAAAACTGAATGCCGACTCGCACTTATCAGAGCTGATCCAATTTGTGCAATACCATGTTGTAGTAAATATTCAGGTGAGTTGTCAAGTTGCAATTCTCCATCGCAGGAGAGCACTACTCTCATTTGAATGGTTACTTGTAAAGAATTCACCAAAGGCATAAAAAGTAGTAAAAACCACTGGAAAGTACTGCTCAGTAGCTTTCATTTGAACCATCAAGTATTAGAATGTCACTCATAGATTCAAGTTAGCAATACCATGTTTTATTACATGGCTTGTGTTTGTAGCCGATATAACGCGCGCTGTGATTGGCTAATTGTGACTGAGTTGTCGGGCATTATTCTCCCGTAATGCCCACGGGCCGATTACGGGCTTGCAAAAACAAAGCAAAAGGTAATTACAAAACCATATAATAAACTACTTACTAACCAAACTAGCTCGAGCCGTACTGGGGAATATTTGCCCTCGGTCCGTACTGCCACGACCTCGGGCCAATATTCCCCAGTACGGCCCTCGTGCTCGGTTAGTAAGAAGTTAGTAATAAATATTCAGGTGAGTTGTCTACAACAACAACAACAAACAACAACGTTTATCACATACAATACTAGTTACAATGAAAAGTTTGTCCACTCATCGACAATTACAAAGATTACGAAAGGAAATATTTAATATTTAAGAATAATGTCAATGTAGAAGAGCGACTGAATGATTCTATTATAAAGATGTGACGTACTACAGTGGAATGCAGATTGAGATTCTAGTTAATTGATTGCTGATAATCTTAAGATTCAATAATATTTGACAAAAAGGTTTACTCTAGATGAAGGATATAACAAATATCAAGATAATATTCTTTGGTTACACGTAAAGATTTCACTTAAGGCTTAAAAAGAAGTACTTTGATTTGAATGGGCACACATGAGGATTTCACCCACAGACTCAAAAAGTTAACACCACCTTTTGCAATACATGCAATAATCAGCACCGCAGGAAAGTACTGCTCAGTAGCTTTCATTTGAATGATCAAACGTTAGAATTTCACTCATATATATTCAAGTTATAACCACCTTGAAAATATTGAATTACAGACTCAAAAGATAAACCCACTTTGCACTACTTGATAGCGTTCGTAAATCATCACACTCAAGTGTTGAAAATCCTATTGGTTGGTGAAAAATTAACCTGTTAAGCTGGTTCTCGTTTTAGTCCGACTTTAGTACGCAGTCTTTCCTGAGAAGTGGTGCAGGCCTGGAGCTGAGGACGTTAGGAAGGTCAAGTCTGTTTGTGTCCTGTAAAGGGGGACGAGGTGATATATTCGTGAACGGTGAAAGCAAGCTCATCGCGAGAGACGTGGCTTTCAATGGTGGAATAGCGTTTGGAGTGGATAAAGCACTTATCCCTCTTCACTTTGGTGGCAATTGCGATGAAATAAAAGAATCCCATGTTATGGTAACTTTTTTTTAAAAACTTCTTCGACCTTTTGTCAGTAACTTCACTTTTACTGAGAGACAACGGAAGGTCCTTGCATCCATTTCAATTATCATCGTCATTTTGTCATCATAATCAAAATAATCATCGTTACGTTTTATCACCACCATCATCATCGTCGTCATCATTATCATCATCATCATCGTCGTCGTCGTCTTTGTCGTCGTCGTTGTCGTCAGTGCCGTCATCATTATCGTAATCATTATCGTCATCGTCGTCGTCGTCTTTGTCGTCGTCATTGTCGTCGTCATTGTCGTCAGCGCCGTCATCATTATCGTAATCAGTATCGTCATCATCATCATTATAATCATCGTCATCATCATCATTATCATCGTAATTATCGTCATCATCGTCAACATCGTTATCATCAGAAGCGTAGGAGGCTAAAGTTGCTTCTCTTGAGCTCTCCAAACTTATCGCATGCATCCATAACTCGAAAAGCGCACGGTAAGCATGAACCAGTTCTTAAATGCCCAACGTTACAAATCATTGTTGCCTTAAGGGCGGTGCCTACTATTGTTATTGCGCATACGTTCTGCGCATCTCGAGATGCTCGAATTTCCTATCGGTGATGCTTACTAATACAGGGATATTTTTGCGCGGTGTAAAATTATGCGGAGAAAGTAGATCTTTCAGAGATAATTACCGGTAAGCTTCAATTTGAGAAAGAACGCCATATATGCCTTTGTATTGTAAAGCTTCTTACAAATATTGTTCATGAATTATCTTTGAAAAATGCTTGGTTACAATAACACTTGTTAAGATCTACATTTCCCGCAGAATCATAAACCGGGGCAAAAATACCTTTGAATTAGTAGGCACCGTCCTTAACATCATTGTAACACGCCCTGGTAACCTTCTCGAATTAATTCACTTTCTCAGGGTCAGTGTGGAAATTGCTTCCTTCCAGTCTCCTGTCCACAGGACACCTCTCTTATTGTGAGTAAAGCTGACTTCATATTGCTTGTGAAATGCTCTCTTACATGTTGTCAAGAAACAAGACATCAACACTGTTTAGCTGGTTTGAACCACAGTCAGACCAACATTCGGTTTCCTCTAGATAACTGAGTCTTGCCACGGTGATTGATAACATCTCTAAATGGTTAGAATGTAGTTCGCTCGGATTTGGAAAATAAACCTTGGATCTCTATAACAGGAAATTTGTTCAGTAAAAAAGGAAGCCAAAAAGGCTATACGCAGTTCTCAAAAAGCGGGAAGTCCCCTTGTGTCGTGGTGGTGTCCCACTGAACATAGTTGTATCGCGCATTAAATATACAGCTGTTTCGAGAAAGGTTGTGCAAAAGAAGCATAAAAGCGTTCGCGACAATGCCGAAAGGGATTATGGTAAACCGTCAGTTTGAGTCAACGAAAACATGACGGCAGTGCTATCGACAACGTCACTTAGAAATACATGCTCATGCTGTGTTATTGACATTGAGATATGAGTGAGAGTCAAATGATCCAGGCCATGAATTAGAAACAAACGGTTAGAATTCACAAAGAGAGCAAGATGCTGAAGAATTTAACCTTGCTTATTTTATGTCATGTTTTGTAGAGAAAGTTTAAGAAATGTACCAAAAATCGTTGCGCACGTGCAGAGCCATCGTTTTTGCTAATGAACTCTTTTGTTCTTGGACGTGTTTTGGTATCGTGATAGCGGGAGAGAGCTTCAACATAACTCTGCGCGTACTGCCTCTTCATCAACGCTATATCCTAAGAACTATTTCATCCAAATAGCTCGCCATAGTAGGTCTTTACTGTCCGGTCGTGGCATCTTCGATTCCGGGCGTTCACAACATATTGAATACTGCCCCATACTCCCTTTCGGCATTGTCGCGAACTCTCTTAAGGCCGGGACACACTAGGCGATAAGTCGCTGCAACAGGTCGCGGGGACAAGTCGCCGCAACAAATCGCCTTGTGTGACACGGTTAATTTCATGAAAATCATTGTCGCTGCGGCAGAATTTTGTCGCTGCGATCAGTCGCACGAATTCAAACCAGTTTGAATTCGTGCGACTTATCGCAGCGACAAAATTAGCGAAAGCAGCGTTGTCGCATCGTGTGTACACTTCCGGCAACAAGTTGCTGCGACAAAATATAAATGAACCAATGAGAGAGCGTCATATGGTCAGCCATATTGAATTAGAAAACTAGTTCACATTCCCCCTCATACGAGATCACTGCGTGTGCACCGAACAGGCGTCGTGTCGCAGCGATTTGTTTTGCAAGTAGTACACATGGAGCAACTTGTCACAGAGACATGTCGCTGCGACTTGTCACCTAGTGTGTCCCGGCCTTTACGCCTCTTTTGGACAACCTTTCTCGAAGCAGCTGTATTCTCATGGGGAATCACGTATCCGAACAGCAAATTAAGGCAAGTGTCAAATTGTCACTTTGTTACAGCATCAGGCAGTAGATGGTTAGAATTTGAAATTCCGAGCGAAGGTCAAAACCACTTTCCAATATTTCTGATTCATTTGAACAGGATACAACAAATCATAACTGCACCTACAATGGTGATTTGTTGGGCTGTCAGCCAATCTGTTTACAGCGAACGAAGGTCAAAAGATGCTGTGAAAACTACTATGGACCAAGCTGTTTTGGTAAGTTACGGTGCTCCAAGAGAAAATGAGGGGACAGAGAAGGAGGCTCCCGGTCCAGCCCTTGGGATATGTCATGTCCACGAAAGTTATTTTTAGACGAGCGCAAGTCTTCCGAGACGTCCGCATGCAGGCCAACCTCGGTCCGATGTTTGAAAGAAAATATATATTCATAAGCCTTCCACGTGCGCCATCATTTTCTCTTTTCACTAAGAACCTGAGAGCGAAGCAAGACTGCATTGGGACGTCTCGGAAGATAGACTTCCGCTAGAACAAAGACTTCCGCTCGTCTAAAAATAACTTTCGTGGACATAACATATCCCGGCCAACGCCTTGACCCTCCCTCTCTGTCCCCTCATTTTCTCTTGGGTGCTCTTATATATGGAATAGATATCTTAGGGCGCTTTCCTTTTGACAGAACTAACAGGTGAGACCGGGCATTTGGAAGGACTAACAGTAACTCAACAACGCCTTCAAATTAACAAACGCCGAAGATTACATATACACATCAAGAAGAACGCAAGGGATTATCATGCAAGTGCTCCGTCAAATTGTTGCATTTTCTTTGAAAACTGACGGACATTAAAAAAATTAGGTCATAAGTGCGAGTCTCGCGTTCAAACCTGCGTTCTTTTAAGGCGTCTTTGCAACTACCTAGATTGCGCCCATTATCCGCGAGGATCTTTAGCTAAGGATGTCATTTCATGGCGATCCACACTGATAGTGGTCGCGAGGGAAGTGTATAAACTGCTGTCTATTCTGTCTTGACAGCTTGTCCTGGTGGGATCCAGTCTCCCTGTGGTGGACGAGGGCACTGTTCACACGGACTCGAAGGAAGCGGTGAATGTAAATGTAATCCAGGATTTGCTGGCACGGCTTGTGAAAGATGCCGCAATAACACTTCTGCCTGTCCAGGTTTGATACATGCACATTTTCATAGTATATTAAAGATGTTAACCCGGAAGCAAGGTGTACTTAAATGTAATGGACAATTTTCTGTGAAATGTTTCAAGTGTGCTACGGCATTTTGTTGTCTTCATAGTTCCTCAGCATATCACTTTGAGCGGAAATAGAAATAACTGAAATTTGCACTTAGTTTAATCGTTACAATCGTTTCAAATAGTACAATCGTTTGTTTTCTATGCACGACCATCATTAAAAGCTTTGCAAAAACTGTTACATTAAAAAACTGTGCCCTCGATCTCGATTACGGCCCTCTGCCTGCGGCCCTTGGCCGTACTCGAGACCTCGGGCTCAGTTTTTCCCTATACGGACCTCCCGGCCGGTGAATAACATATGTCTTTTTCAGCACCTTCTATGAGCTGCGATTCAAATAACGGTGGATGTCACGTGTTCGCTGTCTGCTCGGAAACAGCTGTGAATTGCTCCTGCAAACCTGGTTACCATGGTGATGGTTATTACTGCGAGATGATTGACGAGTGTTTGACCAATAATGGAGGCTGCAGCGCTAATTCCAAGTGTCTCTTTACTGGACCGGTGAGCCTACGTAGATTTTCAATATTTTGCCTCCACCACACAATCGAACACGCAGCCATGCGTGCATTCACGCATTAGTCAGATTTGTTGTTAAAAAAAGCTAGTTGACGTCAAATTAAGGGTTTAACCCATAAAAAGTAGTAAATAGAGTTTGATAGAGCATCAAATATATTGAAATGTGTTTAAAAAGTGCGATTTTCAATTGAGTGCTGCCAGTCCTGAAGCCAATCACAGAAGACGAAGACAGTCAAGTGAGCCAATCGGCAAGCAAAAGAAATTTGATTTTTCTTTAACTTTGATTGGCTTTCCGCGTATCTCCTAGTCACCATATCTTTTCATTTCACCTACTGGGGTTAGAGCGGTTTTCAACTGAGTGTCGAAAGTAATTAGCGAATTGCTTTGGTTTTGCATTACTTCACTCAGTGATTGGTTCAAAGTTCTCGCGCCACTTTTTCAACCAATCAGAGGTGAAACCGAAACCAAAACCAATCGTGGCTCGTCGCGCGTGCACATTTTCCCGCGCTTTGTGTCGGCTACGAGCAATTACTTCGAGTTTTGATTGGTTTACTGGATTGGATTTAATGGTTTTGGTTTTACGACACTCGATTTAAACTCGCTCTAATATATTTCTCTTTTGGTGCAATCACAAAGCATTGTTTGCTGAAAACCGCTGTTAATAAAAAGAGGGTGCAACAGACATTTCTTGGTCCAGGCATCGTTCACAATTGGCTAAGAGAACAATAGAACGAACAAAGATGGCAAAATAATTTGCATAAAATTTTGATGTCAATATACCGCCAAAACAAAAAACGTCTTCAGCGTTAGTTAAACCCTGCTCTACGATCTGTAGCTTTTTCATGTTTTAAGGAATAATGTAACCACCTAATGGGTGTCCTTTCCAGGGAACAAGACGCTGTCGATGTAAAGTTGGATTTTATCAAGTTGGCCCAACATGTCAGCCACACCAACCCAACTCACCGTGTGCGCAGAATCATGGAGGATGTTCTCTCCATGCGGATTGCGTCGACAACGGTAATTTAAAGTGCGCACGCGCTTACACGCGCCAGACCCCCGCCCCCAGGGGCGGTATAATTGGAGGCTTAGTAGCTCTGTCACCATGATGTATACTTCAACAATAAATTTTGTTCTACACCGTCCCTCTCCACCCAGGTGTATAAATGGTTATCCGCGACATACTGCGAGGGGATAACCCTTCGTTAGACTAGCATCCCGTTCCGGGGGGAGTAGTAAGTAGGGAGCTTAAGCACGCGCGTTTTTGAGACGCGGACGGCAACCGAAAGAGACCAATTCTCGTGCCAGGCAGTTGTGTCTCCCAGATTTTTATACTAATCATCTCTAATGGAGAAAAGAAACTTGACAATGAAATGTGGTTGTGTGAAGACAAGTTAAAAGGGAAAACAGGTCACTTCCGGATGCCGTCCGCGTCTCAAAAACGCGCTTGCTTAACTTCCCTAGTCTCTCAACCGCTTCGTGCTACAGAAACCGGGAGAACCTACTGTTGTGTGGGCTCAGTGTCTCGTTTGCGACTTCGCCATTTGCCATTATAACTTCCTTTTAAAACTCTTTTACAAAACTTCTAAGAACACTGGTGGTGCAGTGGGTTATAAGAGCTCTCACCGCCACCTCCCCTCCCCCGTGCGGCCCAGATTTAAATCTGACCCCATAAGTGAGATATGTGCCATCCTCTCCCATTGGAGAAGAACCAGCATGCAACTGAGGAGATCTCCATAATAGAGCCATTGCCTTGCATTTCCCTGTAACTTTTGGTCTCTTTGATTGGAAAAATGACTGTGTAATTATTAGGTCACAAAAGCGCTAATGACCCCATCCACCTTATTCCAAAATGGCCGCTGATTTATGCGGATACAAATTGGCCCATGTTGCCTCGTTCAAGATAAAATATTTTTTTGAATTTTAAGATTAAGAACGAGGCATCAAGGGCTTATTTGAATAAAAACAAAAGAATATTTAAATGGCGGCCATTTTGGAATAAGGTGTATGCATTCTTTGTAAAATTAAGGCCTTTTTCAGAAAGAGAGATTCCGCTATAGGGTCTTTTCTTTTTTCCTTCATCTTCAGGTAACGGTGTCACGTGTTCCTGTAGAGCAGGCTTTATCGGGGATGGTATCACTTGCGAAGGGACCATAATTGAGGTACAGATACCAAGGCACTTAAACTTGTCGCAAACGATTTCGCTTTTATGCACATTGTCATTCGTTTGTGTGTGCGGACATTTGTGCCCCTCAAAATTGAGCCTCTTTCAACATACCGAGTTCCATACCTCAATCGGTTAGAGGCGGGCAAGAAGCTGGTGTCATCAAGGCTGGGGTTTGCCCCGTGATAATAGCAGTGTTAACGCAGTATTAAGTGCACTCGCATTCTATCTGTGTGTTCCGAGCTCAATTCTCGGCCCGCAGTCGGCATCATATTTGGGATGAGGGTTTTTGTTTTTGTACCCTTCTCCGAGATGTTTTTTTCTCCGATTTCCTCTCTTCTCATCAAACTGAACCAACTTTTGATTTAATCATCTTCAATGTGATTTGTTTTTATGTGCACTCTATCCTATAAGTAGAGCAACTCCAGAGTTTGGTGTTTGCTTCTTTGTTTCTTTGTTGGTCCTTATTGCTGAGTTCGCTTTATCCATTTCATGACGTTAAGAAAACCTGCTGTTCTAAAAGCCACTTTTCACGTGTTCAATCATTGGTATTATAATCAC
>NC_090875.1:27101979-27134479 GCF_036669935.1 Montipora foliosa
CTCTGCTCCGTTCTTCCTATCTCTTATAGGTATAAAAGTTCTTAACTATTTCAACGTTTTGTGATATGATCCATTTCTGGCTCTTCATTATTAGATATTGCGTCTCTTCTTCGTTCTTTCCAGTTAAATGTTCATTGAGATCATTGTTCAAGCTCTGGTGGTATTCTGCTAGGAAATCAAAAACTACATTTACTTGGTTGACTTTGTAATCAGGGTATTGTTGTTTAATACCCGTCCTTAACTCTCTGTATTTGTCTTGTTTGGTCTTCCACCTATCTGATATCAAGCCTATACCGCAAACCGTTCCTTCGATGAGTAGCCATACCTTCTTTTCTTTGTCCATTACTGCTATATCTACTTTGTTGGCGTTGTTTTCCGGCTTTTTCTCCATATGGAATTCAATGTTCCAATTTACTATATTATTATTATTATTATTATTATTATTATTATTATTATTATTGTTATTATTATTGTTATTATTATTATTATTATTATTATTATTATTATTATTATTATTTCGATGTGTCAACATCTAAATCCCTCGAGTATAAAAAGCCTATAACTTCAGTGAACGGTTGGGTGAGGTTCGACTCTTGTTCGGGTGCTCGCATTTTTTTCGAGTGTCCCCGAGTCACCCCGAGTCACTGCTGAAAAACTATCATCTCTTCATTTGCTAATTTCCGTATTGTTTATATGACACAGGACAATGACTCTGTTGGCCGCGGTGCCATCGCTGGTATTATCATTGCAGTCATCTTGGTAGTGCTCTTACTTGGCTTTTTGTTGTACAAATTGAAGAAGAGGAATGCACCTTCGGGAGCCAAGTATACAAAGGTAACAATGACACGAGCGGTCAGAGTTTTTCTTTGTCCTTATGTGGGCCCATTTCCATTAGTAGGGCTAACGCTCACATGGTTCATATGCATGGGGTACAAAACTAGCACTTCTCATTACACTCTAATCAGTTAAGTCTGTAAAAATTTGTTCGTCCCGTTTTCACATCAGGGGCCCGTTTCTCGAAAGTCCCGAAACTTTACGGGCCATTTTCGGGTGCCACGATTCCCTTTGTATCTCAAGAATGAAGAGGATTTGAGTCGTCAAACTTCACAGTTATTTTGCTTTTTGTTGCCTTGAAAATCATGTTAAAAGTTCGGTATTCTAAAACAAGCGGTTGGCAATTTCAAAAGTGGCTTTTCGGGCCCGAAAAGTTTACGGGACTTTCGAGAAACGGGCCCCAGGGCCCGAACCCGGACCACTCGCTCCGGAGTCGTGCGCAGTAACCATGAGGCCACCGCTCCTACCACCAATGATATACAGAGGTAAAATGGGAGGATAAACCCAAGCACAATAGAGCCGAGTCCTATTCGATCTAGTAACATTACAGCTTGTAGCCTGCGTAGCATGGCGGTTTTGGTTGCTAAGTAATAAAGGCGGGCGAGGGCAGAAAAACCGCGAGGAGATTGGGGCGGGAGCAAGTTTTTATTTTTCTCGCGGCTTCGCCACTCGTTCTCGCGCGCTTCGCGCGCGAATTTCGCGGCTTCGCCGCTCGTGCGCCCGGCTCGACAAAACCGCCATGCTACGCAGGCTATACAACTTGTAAAGAATTGCGCTGTGTAGACGATATCTGCATCACAGTTTGCAGAATGGTTTGATGAGATGAGGAAAAACGTGAAATGGCCAACATTAGATTTTTAATCCTTTTCCGGTGTCCAATTGACTGACCTCTTCAACCCATTTGCTGTCGAGTTTTAGTTCTATCCTACCGACGAAATATCAAAGTTTTTTTTTGAACCAATCGCAAATCAAAAAGCACTGGATCATAACTAAGTTGCTTTCTTTTTTCACTTAGAATGTGGAAACCGTAGAATTCCACAACGAAGCTTACGGCGGCGCCGGCGTTATTTCATTTGATAACGTTTTATACGATAATCTTGACCCAGTCTTGATGCCGGCACTGGACTTTCCAATCGACGACAAGCAATCTCTACCACAGGTTAGCTACTTATTTAAGATTGGGTGGGACGGGTGAGTGAGGAACCATTGTGGGAGGGGTGGGGGGTGGGTTGAAATTTAAGTCATTTTTCCTGCGTTTCCGGTGCCCTTTCATTCGCTCTTGCAGTCTCTTGGCCTGATTGTAGTTTCGAATTTTCAGCTAAATAAAAGATTCCCTCACAGTCAATGTTCCGTCGCTGAATCATCTTGGCTCTTTGTCACTCGTTCTCCAACACCACACCGGGCCCAACCATTTGTCAGAAGAAAACTGATGTAATTGGAACAACGGAGAATAGTTTGGAGAAAATCTTACAACAACGTCTATTACTAAGGAACAGGGTCCGAAATTGCGTCTTCCTGGTCGCCAATGCGACTAAAATTTAGCACTGGCGACCAGAATTTCAGAACTGGTCGCTAGTGGGCGACAACCATTAAGTTCAGAGCCGTTTGCCAACAGGTGTCTTTCTTTTTATCCTGCCGATGTCTTTGAAATAAAAGCGAAAGGAGTTTTCCCGTTAACTACCTCCATAACTTCGCAAGCCGCCACGTTTTGGTTTTGCGGTTTCTCATAAAATACGTATTGCGGGCGAAAAAACAACGACTCAGTAAAGAGATGCAAGGGACTGGTACGAAGAACGTGGCAAGGTAACAACATGGAGGCCCGTGTGCGAGACAACGAGACTGGTTTTCCGTGACTGAAATTTTCAACAAACTAAGGGGCAGATGGGTTTCTTTATTACATTCGAGGTCGGATTCATTTTCTCTCCAAACTGTCTGCTTCGGAAAGCGAAAAATTATGCTTGACACACAGACACAAGACCGCGCGGTCGTTGCTTTCTGGTATCCATAAAAAAGTTCAAAACGTGCATTTTCAGGCGAAAATTGTTGGCGACCACAATTTGCCATCTGGGGACTGAAAGTTTTTAACAAGTCGCCAGTTGGCGCCCATAGAAAAGAGTTAATTTCGGACCCTGCAGGAATCACCTTAATATGAGTGTTAAGTATTTATGAGTCAATGAGTCAACGAGTTAGTGCAGTTAATTAAACCATAAAATAAAAGCTAAAATTTCAGAGAGTGCTTAGGCCTAATCACTGAAACGAGGGCTTAGGCTTAATAAACAAATTATTGCTATATTGGCTGTGAGTCTCATTGAGTCATGACTCATGACTCATTGACTCATTGACTCATTTGACTCATAAAACATGCGTTCTCCCTTAATATTGGCACTGTATTTTGGTATGCATTTCTGGCCCCAGTTGTTCAAAAGATGGATAATGCCATCCACTGGATAAATCACTATCCATTGGATAGTGCAATTGGTTTTGCTATGACTTATCCACTGGTTAGTGATTTATCCGGCGGATAGCGCTATCCATCGTTTGAACAACTGGGGACTGATTTTTTTTGTTTCTTGTACTCGTTTGTAGGATCGTGCGATGCAGCCTGGAGGCTTTGGTAATCCGATTTACAGCGAAGGTATTGATTCGGACTCTCAAAAGCATATCATGGATCAATTTAGTGGCACTACGAACCAGGTATGCCCTTGCTAAAGGATTTTCCTGCGCATGCGGCGTTGCGCCCATTTTAAGTTCCTGTCTGTTGAAAGTAGCCAAGCCAACTGGTTGCCTGAGTCCTGCGAGTTGGGGCTCTTGCGGTTTTCAATTGAGTGTCGAAAGTAATAAGCGAATTACTTTGGTTTTGCATTACTTCACTCAGTGATTGGTTCAAAGTTCTTGCGCCACTTTTTCAACCAATCAGAAGTGAAACCCAAACTAATCGTGGCTCGCGCGTGCACATTTTCCCGCGCTTTGTGTCGGTTTACTGGTTTACTGGATTGTCTCCGTTCTTTTTGATTGGCCAAAGTAATAACTTTGGCTTTGGTTTTACGACACTCGATTGAAACTCGCTCTAATCGTATTGTTACATCATTCTATATTTATTTTAGTGCGTCGAGAGTGTAAACATATGAACCAGCTTTGAAAGCTATATGTGCTCTTAAAAAACGAAAGAAAACAATTATTTTACAGCAGTAAACTAAGAACTGCTTATGTTGAGAAAAGCTCCTCTAAAATGCCAGTTAATTGCTGGTATTACTAGTGGATTCAATCACATTATCACATTAGACCAATCAAAAGAGCGGTGTTAGTTTATTATTATTATTATTGTTATTATTATTATTATTATTATTATTATTATTATTATTATTATTGTGATTTCCTTGGTTGATCATTATTGGTCAGAAAGATTCGTGCTATCTTCTCAGCCAGTCATAAATAAAGTGAATTATTCCTTTGTCCGTTCGATCGTTAGTTCATTCTTTCAGTCAATTGTTTTTTTTTGTTTGTTTGTTTGTTTACCATTTATCCATCCATTCTTTCATTCATTCTTTCGTTTTCCCATTCCTCCATTTATTGTTTTCACAGGGTCAAGCCCAAGATCTTTTGGATTTTGAAAATCCAGGATACGGGTTACAAGAAGGTGGTGCACTGGACAGACATGGCTCAATAAAGGTAATACCTGTGTTGTTGCAAGGTATCCTTTGCAAAGTCGTCTTCGGTTTTAGGATATACAACGAATTCTCGCTAAGTCTTTGAGTTTAATATAAATTTGTGTTTGATCTTTGCAGTAAATTAAAAAGAGAGGCTTATTTTAAATACTATACGGTACAGAACGTTGACTGTCGACCATCTGGTAAGCTTAGAAACGAAAGTGGTCA
This sequence comes from Montipora foliosa, assembly GCF_036669935.1. Taxonomy (NCBI): domain Eukaryota; kingdom Metazoa; phylum Cnidaria; class Anthozoa; order Scleractinia; family Acroporidae; genus Montipora; species Montipora foliosa. The sequence continues at coordinate 27,106,689 of NC_090875.1, forward strand.
GAGAATCGTTCCCGGAGGGGTTGGGGGGGGGGGGGGGAGATGGAAGCTAAGTGGCTCCATTCAATCAGTGTAAAAACATCATAATGCCGTTGAAGTGATTGGAAAAGCATTTCGTGGCTGAGTTACCTCGGTTGCACGGAAGCTCCTTCCGTAGAACCTTGCAGCAAACGAATATATCCACCAATAAAAATTGGTTTTTTTGGTTCTTTCAGGTCTCAAGTGAAGAAGGAGTCAAAGAGTTTGCCAACCCAATGTTTAAAGACACGACCGGTGCTACTGTGGTTGGTCGAAAGGTAGAATAATCCCCATTGTTCATCGAGATATTCACATATGATTTTAAGTAATCACAATAAAATCATTTTTTTCCCAACAATTAAATTTATTTCACCACAAGGAGCATAACTTACAAATTACTTACTTTCCTTATTCGACTGTACTTACATTATTGACAATAAGATACTTAAGATACTGAAAAAACAGTATTTACACTACTTACAATACAAAATACACAAAACACTAAATACTACTTACAGATGTTGTCAGAAAATTGCATTCACAACTGCGAGGATCATAGCTTCACTTGGTTACAGATGTTTGTGACTACTCGCAAACATAGTACTAGCACCTCAGAAGTGCTAATGGTCAGGAAGGAGGAAGGAAGCAACACCACATATGTGTTGGTCAGAACAGAGCAAAGCTTGTAGAAACAGCTTCAATTCACGAGATCATTGAGGAGCACGATACCTAAAACCGGAAAACGTTAGATGTTAGATGCTTGTTTCCATTCAATATAGAATCGTTGCTCAACAGTTGTTAGGCATAATTCGTTTAAATCATGTAAAAAAATTCTGGTATCACCGAAAAACTATCCCGTGGCTTCCATTGGCTGTGAAAAAGTCGTATGCACACAGCGGCGTGAAACCAGATGCCATTGCGCACCTAACATATTTGATTGGTTTTACCAGCTCTGTTTTATTTACAATTCCTAGTTTTTCTTTGTGCGAACTTTTTGACGGCAATATGGTCCGGTGATGTTTCTCGTGTACTGGCCAGGCTTAAAAGTAACTTTTCCTACAGGACATGAGCTGCCGGATTTCGTGAAATTCACGACTTGGCTGTCGATTTCACCGCTTACCAAAATAATCGAAAGGCCCTTGGAACGAGTATAATGTTCAGTTTGAAAACCACTGTTCCAATTATTAATAATTATTTAACCTTAGAGCGAGTTTCAATTGAGTGTCGTAAAACCAAAACCAAAGTAATTACTTTGGCCAATCAAAAAGGACTGAGACAATCCGGCAAACCAATCAAAGCTCGAAGTAATTACACGTAGCCGACACACTTCTGATTGGTTGAAAAAATGGCGCGAGAACTTTGAGCCAATCACTGAGTGAAGTAATCATAAACCAAAGTAATTATCTAATTACTTTCGACGCTCAATTGAAAACCTCTCTAAAAGGAAGAAACTAGATAGTTCCAAAACAATGCAGCTTTGTTTTGTACCCAATCGATGCATGCCTGTATTCTTATTTCTTAATTTAAGTTTGCTTTCTTTCAATACTCTTACAGCTGAAGCTTGATTCCAATTACCTACCAGGAGGAGAGGATACTTGTAAGTGATTTAGATTTGCTCTTTTTATGGGCAAGGAAACCCTTCTTCTCTTTTGTACTACACTATATATCGGAATAATTCCATACATGCAATCTTTAAAAGGTACAACCTCAGAAATGAAATGCCTATTTCAACATCTCTTGAACTTAAGCATTTTGATTCTACCAGATACCAGATTACTCGGCAAACGTTGTAACTTTTTAAACTTTCTTTAATGATATTTTACCTTTTATGCACCTATATATGTAAATAAGGACGAATTTTATCAGTGTAGCCAACCGGTTTGTTAAAAGCTAAATACCCTGACACTTAAATAAAGTCGTCTGTAATACTACTATTACTATTACTACTACTACCACCACCACTACCACTACAACTACCACTACCACCACCACCACCACTACCACTACCACTACCACTACCACCACCACTACCACTATCACTACCACCACCGCCACCACCGCCACTACCACTACCACCACCACCACTACCACTACCATCACTACCACTACAACTACCACCACCACCACTACCACTACCACTACAACTACCACCACCACTACCACTGCCACTACCACTACCACTACCACCACTACCACTACAACTACCACCACCACCACTACCACTATCACAACCACTACCACTACAACTACCACCACCACTACCACTGCCACTACCACTACCACCACCACTACCACTACCACTACCACTACCAGTACAACTACCACCACCACTACCACTACTACCACTACCACAACTACCTAGGGAAGAGGTGAACTCACACATGCCATAAGAACACTCTTATCTAATTTACTCTTGTGCTTTAATACTTGTTTTGTTCTTCTTCGTAAAATTATATTCTTTTGTGTTTAAATTCAGGCTGAGTGCCGCTCATTTGGGACAGTAATGGATTCAAAGGTTGGTAGTCATAATCGCTTTTCCTAAGCCTGATTTTCAAAAGCAACACAAACAAGCACAAACAATATACACACATGCATTAAAATTGTCATTAAAAAATCCCAGGGGTGGGGGACTTTGCATATGAAAGGCGAGGATGCTCGTCGGAAACCTTGAATTAAACCCCTAAAAGAGACCAATCTGGGCGTGGCCCAGGCTTTTTTGAACCCCTAAAAGAAACCATATTTAAAACATATGAAATAGTTTTTTTACATTTATTTGCGTGCAACCCTAAACCAGACTTTGACGGCTATATAGTGAGACCAAAATCCAAAATTTACAGCCACGAGCATCCCGGCCCCTTTCAAATGCGAGTTCCCCCCCCCCCCCCCCCCATAGTCAAAAATGTCTGTTCTCCTAGCACAAGGTGCTAACAATCAAGACGCCACTGAGTCTGTATATGTTTTATTACTTACGCATGCGTAGCTTTTGAAAACAAGCCCTGAGACCTCACGTTGCCAATTTTTCTGTTCATGTGACAGAGAGGATATGAAATTTAATGTCTGACCTGCTTTTTGCTTTTGCTTTTCGTTTTCTTTTCGTGGCGATGTTTGCCCGCGGGATAGCCCGTCCCGATGTGCATCTCCCTGGCCCAATCCCGCAGGAGCAAGTGATCATCCCAAGATATTTGTGTATCATTCTCACATTTGCTCACTTAGGAATTTTATCCTGCTGACGTTTTTGCTGTTTCTGCTTATTGTCACCGTTTTTTTTTTCTTTTTTCCAGAATGTGCCGAAATAATCAGAGAACAGTGCTAGTTAAAATGCCAAAAAGTCTTGGGATTTTGTTACCGTTTCAATTAAGATAATGTTGTGTTTGCGCTTTATTTTACTAGTAAGGTTTCACTGTAGGTTCTTTTCATATCGATCAAAGGCTTGTCGTTTTGCCTTTTTACATACCCTTGTTTAAGTCGAATTCCCGTAAGCAGGAGCCCATGACTAGGAGCTTCCCAATGCATTATATCCTTGGGTCAACCCTTGCGCGTATCTATGTATTTTTAGAACTAATCCTTCAGCAAGAAACTCACATTTACAACAATTTACATCAATTTGCATACATCGTTTTTGCTATTTTTTATCTTTGTTCCACAATAACTTTATTCTGATTGGCCATTCTAAACAGTGTGTGCAGAGCCGAAGAACTCGTGGCGTTCTAAAAATAAAAAGATACGAGTACAGGTTGACTCATAGGGCTTGTATGGGAGAGGCAAGCTCCTACTCGTGCGCTCCTGCCGTAAGGCATCATCGCACAGGCGAAGAGGCGGACGAAAACGCAATCAGGAAGAGGAAGGGAAGGGACACAGGCTCAAGGCAAAGTAAATTTTGCTTTTGGTCTTCTTTAACTTTCGTCTGGACTTCAAGAAATAACAACAAGAGCACAAGCGGCTACGCAAGTTGAGGCAAACGCGCATGCGCACTAATTTTACTTGCGCTACTTGCCTCACGTGAGTAAGTTGTTTGTGTGAATGCCATCGCGCTTGCATCTGTATCTCATCACCGTTAAGAACTTGCCATAAAGATCCAAAATGATTCGCGTTTGAATTGGCACATCCTAAAACTATTCATGAGTTTAAAATAGTAGAGGCTTTCTTGCTGTGTTGCTATCATATTCAATCGAATTATTTCATGAGTTTCTTACCTGCTTTCCAATTTACATTTCTGAGAAGACCCACATCAATAAACGTGGAAATTTTGGTTTGCGAGACAGTTAAAAGCTAAAAAAAACTCCGCAAGCACTGGCAAATTTAAAAACTAATTCAAACCTAAAGCGAGTAGGGTCGTCTCCTAACGGACTTCTTGGAGTATAACCATTGAATTGTTATTAACAACAAGGACTTTGCGGCCCTTATTTAAGATTCATTTATTTGTCACTCAACCCGGAATGAAAAATTGGAAAAATCTTTAGGGTTGAATTGTTTTTTGCATTTGTTACACCTGCAATTTTCATGAGTTGTTTTTAAATTTTCAACGTTTTTTCATCCAATGCACACGTTAACGGAAGTTTTATACGTATAGCCCCTTTCTTTGCCACTCTAGTTGTCGAGATTTTTTCTATTTGTGTTTTATTTTTATATGCTGATGTCACAATAGTTAATCTATTTTAAAGTCAATTTTGACGCTGTTTTTGTAGGAAAAATATATGTATTTGATGGTAAAACCAGATTAGGAATGTGCAGTTTGTTTTGAGATTAAACTTGGTATCTACTCGGCCTTCTCTAAGAGAAGGTCGAGTCCGAACAATGTCTTCGAACTCTTTTTAACCAATCAAAGTAGCACATGGTATTCAAACGAATAACAGGCCAAACTGAAGAGTCAGTAGCCTTTACAGCTGTAACGCGGGTTGCGCAGGTCACGTGTTTTCTCGTGATCACAATTTTCCCGCCTTTGGCGGTTACATGTTTCCCGGTCCTTGGCCAATGTGACACGTATTGTGTATTTTCGCGTCCCGCCTTTTTCCTATCAGTTTTCAATTTAAGTCGTCGATATGTTTATTCTTTAAGAAGAAGAAATGTAGAACGCACTCCAATCATTTATTAAACGCAAATGTACAATTTTCACGAGCAAAGACAAAATAAACATGCTGACATAAACAGCTTTTGAGTCTTAATAATTTTGTGAACAAATGGTTTGAAAAAAAGATCTTTGTAACACGGATACCTTTCCGAAAATGTCCTTCTGAAATGAACCCCCACGCCCTCCCGACACAAACTCAGTTACTCAACGTCTTCCCAAGGGCTCTCTCGGCCTTTAACAAGGCGGCTTGTCCCTCCCCCCCCCCACCCCCCCTTCCCTGGCTGGGTCGTACCTCTTGTTGAACACTCTATTTCATTAGCTGTATAGTGTCGCGCTTCCAATTGTTTTCTGTGCTAAATCCATTGTTATCTTTGTTCGTTCTATTGTTCTTTTGGCCAATCCTGAAGCCCGGTCAATGAGGTACGACACTTGCGGCTTGTCGGGAGTAGTGTTGAAAGCACAAAAGACCCTGGGTACGAAGTTGGGGAAATTTCCCGATGACTCCAGCATTCCTTGATTTATGAGCCGTTATGACTACCTTAAACCCATTGCAAGCTTCTGTAACTCTGCCCATTAAAGCAGAGAAAGCCATCCCATCGGCATCATTTGGAAAGCGACGTAAATTGCGTGGTCTTTTTTAATGAAAGTAAGTTTTTATTGATATCTTAAGCAAACTTAATTCCATTACAGATATTATGTACATCAGGGTACTTTAATGAGAAGGTTTTTAAACTCGGAGAAGCATTGTGCAAAGTATCTTTTCGGGCATATATCTTCACAAGAGGGCAGAGGGTTCAAGTTGTACGCTAACCTATAACCCATGGTCGATCTGCAAAACACAAAGAAATGAACTTAGACAACAATTCAGACGCCGTCTAGGAAGATCCAGTAAGATTAGAAGTGCCGACCAACACAGGAGTAGAAGTCACTATTTTTGAAACGACACTGCGCTAAGAACCAATGATCCAATCAATTTTTTGCGGAGGACACACAAAGGGCAAAGAAACCTGCTTCTCGTGCGGCCGGGCCACTTGTTTTTTGTCATCAGGCCCATTGATTTGTGACTCGAAGCGCCTATAATCAAAACCAAATGTGACATCGTCTTCTCCTGTATTGGTGGCTCGACCACAACAGATAAACGCTCCCAGATTGTGCTCTATAGCTGATGTTGATTTGCATAAGCGAGAACCGCGCAACACGAGCTCGAAACGAAAGAAAAGGAGGGAGGACTGGCACTATTTTCTTCCTCCGTCGCCTTGTGCATTGCGCATGCCTCGCAATTACCTAAATGGAGCACCTGTTATGCTGTCATGTAGGCTGACTCAAAAATTCTGCCGTACAATCTTACTTAGATTTTGGGGTAATAGAGAAGGCTACGTTGTCATGTTGTTCCTTTTCCACCTTTTGATTAATCAGTGGCTTTTTAGGGACTCAATTAAATGCCAAAGAGGTATTTCCGAGCGAAGATTTTCTGACGACAAAGTCATTTTCTTGTTGAAGTATATAATGCCATATTTTTTGAGGTGGAGTTTACCTTAACAAAATGGCAAAGACGCACCAAAAGGGGGTGATCCTCTTAGCCTCGATTTGAAAAAGAGGCTGGACACTGGACTGGTCTATAAATAATTCAATAAATCATTTATTTTAATACGTCGCATCTGAAGAATAAATCAGGAATATCAACCAGTGCACGGCATGGCTGAGTTCTTCGTCATAAAACTACATCAATTTTGTGCTTGAGCTAAGCGTGAAAAGAGGCGAAGCGCAAGCGAATTTCGAGTGCAAATCTCCCTTCAGTCTCATGATCTTTTTTTTACTAAAAAATTATGTCATTTTCCAGACAAGAAAAAAAAACAAGGCTAGTGCACATGTGATTGACAGCAAAGAAATGAGATGTAATATCAAGTCCACATTACAACCTGGTTGGCAATCAAACAGGTTTCAATGGTGCTCGCGCTTGAAGAAAACAAAAGGACCTTGACAAAGTTACGATTCACAACACAACATCTCGACACGCCCGCTTTCTGTCTTCGCCAAGGGTGATCTAAATATGAAGATACCAGTCAGGAATTTTGTAACTTGCGTTCACGAATATTCAAACCAGAATAGCATTAATCCACGACCGTTTAAGTAATGTAAAATGGTCTCTGAGGCTTGTTCGTTTTCGGTGCAATTAACAATAAAGGAACAAGCGTTACTAAAGCCACAAGACATGGTGAGCATTATAACGCGGGCTCAAAAACTGTCAGCAGGTTCACAACGAAAAACATGCTCATACGTACGAGACCAATGACCAACTCATTCACAAGGAAAGAAAGAAGGGTCAAGTGTTCGGTGTAGAAGTAAGACCCAAGGTAAGAAAGCCGTTAAATGTGGGCTCAAATATTGTCAGCGGGTTCACTAAAAAAGGCATGCACCCCAAAACAAGACGAAAATAGACAGAATTGAAATGAAACTTATCTGTAATGAAGAGTAGGCAAGAAAGATTTCACTTTTGTTTTAGCTGGGAAACAGCGGTTGTATAAGTGTTTGCGTTATTAATTTGCTCGTTCGTTTGAAAAAGCAAAAGACTCAAAATGAGTTAACACTCTCGAAGGGCAATCTTATGAACAACTTCAGCATTTCTCTTTATCGCGGGCTCACATTATATCAGTGGAATTACTTGTAAAGGCATGCTTCACACACTTTTAGTGGAGATCAGAATTGTAGAAAGTGTTTTATTCAAACATCAGACATAAACATAGGAACATAGGTAACCTGAAACGTTCAAAGACGCTTAAGTTAAAAACAGAGAAAGAAGAAAAGTTAAAATAAAAATAATAGAATAAAAATACAAAACCACAATTTTTGATGTTCGGCGGGCTCAGAACTGTCAGCGTTTATCTCCACGATCAGCATGCGTAAATGTCTGCGCATGCTCAATACGCAAGAGTTTCATTTTATTCTGGGGTTTATCTCGGGTTGACACAAGACAGGAATAACTGGTCTAATATCCAAAACATTAGCAATATTGGTAAGTTTTAATTACGTTTTTATATTGTCATTGTGTTAGGAACTGTTCTGTTTACTCTTAAGAGTGCAGCGGTGCTTACTTTTAGTCGCAAACATACATTAAGTGTTGTCAAATACGGCTAAATAATGACATTCAAGTTTCGTTGTGTATGCGTCACATGAAGGCTTAAGGAGACAACTTGTGACGTGTATACAAAGAACCGCGAATCTCATTATGCATCAATAGTGAACAAGTATGCACACATAACCCTATTTCGGAAACAGCGCATAGTTGGAGCAAGCGCTCTTTCGAGTGTATTTCACCCTATAAAAAAGTAATTCAGCAGTTTAATTCAATTTATGATGCCTGGTGAAATATTAGATTTCAAAACAAAATCTTTTGTCAGCATGGATTTAGCCTCTTTTACGATACTGTCTGCACTTTACCGATGCATACAAATATGCCTTGATGTTATGCACGCATTGCAGACCTATGTCTTTATACTGTGAATTTTTTCAGCATATAGGCGCGGGCCAATGAAAATTATGACGTCATTGTTCATTGTTGGTTCCTGTATTCTCATACATTATTCATCAAAATATGCAAAATACTTCATTTTCAACGTGGCATTCGTGGTGTGAGGACGTCTTTAAGTTTGGCTCACCGCTCTGTTTTCTGAACGAGACTATGGCACCTATTTTCAACAAATGGAAAGGAGCAAGTCTCTTCGCGCTTTATTTGCAAGTAAGTATTATCTGTCTGGAGTTTTTCCTTTTGGCTAAGTCCAACAATGAGTGAAGCAAAGAACGTTATATCGTGAAGTTCAACATGTGCTTTCAAGTCGCTTTTCACAAACGCACCGATCAGTGTTGCAAAATAATGTTACCCTGATAAAAATTTTTCGTTTGTCGATTTCTCCCATTCATTCATGATATAGAGTAAATATTAGCCAAAATTTTCGTTTGGATTTCGCGACATAAACTGTACAAGTTAAAATTCCTGGTACAAGTGCAGTTAAAATTCATAACGTCCAAGTGCGAAAAAAGTCTATATCGTTAAGTATGCAAAGAATCTCGAAGCTTACATTTTACACTGTTTAACGTATCTCTCATCATTTCTATTCACAGGAAAATATCACTCACGAGAAGACTCGGAAGTCGGAAAACATTATCGCGAACAATATGGCAATTTTAAGGTACGTATTACTATTAGGAATATCGGTGTTTAGAAACGCGCACCTTTCATTTAATGTGTTTAAAAAATAATTCTAGTCTCATATGATCAATTTGTCTTATTTTTTTCAGAGAATCATGAAATTCGACATCGACTTCAAGAAAGCTAAGAAAACACATATGGAGGAATCAGTGGACGAGTCGACAAAGTTAAGAACTTTATTACTTTATTGTATCTCTAGAATTCTTAATGGTGGCTTAGTAACTTGTGAAAACTTAGTAAGAATGGAGTCGCTGTCAACTCTCAAGAGGAACGAACATGGCTCATTGGACAGTGTGGATTTAGTTCAGCCGAGGTGAAAGTCATGCAGCACAGAGGAACGAGCAGTACTAGTTGGAGTTGGATCAGAGCCACAACAGTTAAAATATCTATTTTTTTCTAAACCACCATTAACAGCATTGAGTCGATCATGTCTTGAAACAATCGCAGCTAATTTATTTGGAAAATTGCACCTTTCCGTTCGCTGTATTTCTTACAGTCTCGTTGCGACTTGATAAATCCCCAGCCCCTTTCCCGCACAAAAAAAAATCGGGATTTGAAAAAGTTCTAAAATGATCGCTCAATGCTCACTTTCAAATAATTATTTGAAGCCTTTAGTTTACCTACCAGCAGTTTTCACATCTAAAAGGCATTGGCAATTAATATGTATATGGTAATTTTAAACAATTGGCGCTTCATTGCATCGCTAATTCTGCGATTAGTAGGCGCATTATATTAAAACTACCACAGAATAGGACGGACGCATACAAGAACAGTAAGACACAGCTACAAATACAAGACACCGACAACTAAAACTACATATATACACTTGGACACCGGTGCGCAAAAGTACATACAGACACTTAGACACAGGCGCGCAAGAGTACGTACAAACACTTAGACACAGGCGCGCAAGACATACAGACACTTATACACAGGCTCCTAAGAGTACATACAAACACCCAGGACACAGGCGCGCAAGACTACATACAGACACTCAAGACACAGGCGCGCAAGAGTACGCAAAGACACTTAGACACAGGCACGCAAGAGTACATACAAACACTCAGACACAGGAGCGCAAGAGTACATGCGAACACTCAGACACAGTCGAGCAAGAGTACATACAAACACTTAAACACGGGCGTGCAAGAGTACATACTAACACTTAGACACGGGCGCGCAAGAGAACATACAAACACTTAACAATAGGCGCGCAACAGTACATACAAACACGTAGACACGGACGCGCAAGAGTACATGCAAACACTCAGAGACAGGCGCGCAAGAGTACATACAAACACTTAGACACGGGCGCGCAAAAGTGCATACAAACACGTAGACACGGGCGCGCAAGAGTACATGCAAACACTCAGACACGGGCGCGCAAGAGTACATGCAAACACTTAAACACAGGCGCGCAAGAGTGCATACAAACACTTAGACACGGGCGCGCAAGAGTGCATACAAACACGTAGACACGGGCGCGCAAGAGTACATGCAAACACTCAGACACGGGCGCGCAAGAGTACATGCAAACACTTAAACACAGGCGCGCAAGATTACATACAAACACGTAGACACGGGCGCGCAAGAGTACATGCGAACACTCAGACACAGTCGCGCAAGAGTCCTTACAAACACTTAAACACAGGCGTGCAAGAGTACATACAAACACTTAAACACGGGCGTGCAAGAGTACATACTAACACTTAGACACGGGCGCGCAAGAGTACATACAAACACTTAAACACAGGCGCGCAAGAGTACATACAAACACGTAGACACGGGCGCGCAAGAGTACATGCAAACACTTAGACAAAGGTGTTCAAGAGTACATATAAACAGTAAGATACAGGTACGTAAGAGCAGATAGAAACACTAGGACATAAGAGTAGATACACATGGGCGCGCAAGTGTACATGCAAACACTCAGACACAGGCGCGCAAGAGTACATACAAACACTAAGCAGGGACACAACTGTATATACAAACAAGAAGACACTGACGCACATGAGTACATGAAACATCGGCGGACATACAGGATTACATCAGGAACTGCAAAACTAGAACGAGCTCTGTCCATTTTATATTGCGCATTCGTGTTTATCGCATCTTGCATATTTTGTAAATTTAAGCCTACTTGGATAAATTGCCAATATCTCCTGTGATCTCTGCTTGTTGGTTAGTTAAGTACTTAGTTAAGAGCATAAATCTCCAATGTCCAGTTTACGAAACGAGCCTTTTTTGAATGGAGTAGGATTTACTTGATTATGGCCTAAGACTGTTGAAAAGGTCAGATATTTAAGACTTTGTTTTAAAGTACTTAGAATAAAGGTCGCTCGGAGGATATATTCAAACAAGTGTTCGCTATTAATGCCGACTGAAAAGACAACGCGAGCCGAGGCCCAGGACGATTTTCAGGAACGCATAGCATATTGTTGCTGTCCATTTCCTGTTCTATGGTTGAGATCTGTCCAATACGACCTACTGTTTAGACAGCTGGCATCTGGTAAACAATGAATCTGTTAGCCATCATCCATCATCTATCCACCTTCTCACCCTACCCCTTTAAAGACGCGTGGAAACTCGTGCTGCCTGGCGCGAGACAATTGGCCTCAGTGGGAAAGTGTCTGAAGGAAGTGAGCAGCACTGACCGGTGCGATCACCTGACACAACCCAGTGTCACTCGACATCTCTCCGCCAGGTGCGATAGAGACTGTCACTGGCGTATCGATTCACAGCGCCAAAGTAGGCAATTCGAGATCAAGTTAGTAGAGAACACTCCAAACATCCGCGGCGCACCAGTGATGGTCTTTCGAGGATTAACTGCTGATGATAATGACGTCGACGACGAGGATGTGACACTGATGACGACAATGATGATAGTGATGATAACGACGACTTTGGCGACGATGAAAAAAAACACAGTACTGAAGACGAAGATGACAACGATAGACAAAGGTAGATAAAACGATGTCAACGATGATAATCACGAAGACGACGATTAGATTAGGGCTGTCCCGATTGCGTTGGGCACTTTTTGAACACTTTTCAAGCCTTTTTCAAACACTTTTTTAAATTTTTATTTTGGAGCACTATTTTTCATTTCGAGAACTCGTGAATACAAATTGGTTTTTGAGCAAAATTTAAGCCCTTTTTCACAATTTGGAAGCATGTGATCACTTCGTATTCTGAGCTAGTTGCCTGGAAGAACACTTCTTTTATGATCGTGAAATTGAATTATTGAACACACACAAAGATACATGGTTGAAACGAGTTGGAGTCAGTGTTGCGTTTCAAATCATGTCAATCCTCAAATCAAATATATATTGCTAAGGTATTTTTTGCTCGAGAATGTTAAACATCTTACTTCTTTTTATTAACCACAGAGAGCCAATTCTTAGGTAAAATTCGACAAGGGAATTATTCATTTTAGCAAGTTTTGAAAATCATTTTTAAATTTCGAGTACCTTTATAGAAAATTCAAGAAATGTTTGAGCACTTGTTCTTTTTTTTTTTTTTTGAAGCTATATTTTTGCGGTTTTTTCAATGCGACGAGGACGACCGTAACAATGATAACGATTTTTATGACAACGACGCGACAATGACGACGATGATGATAATGAGAACTACTACGACGAGGCCAACGATAACGATAACGATGACGATGTTGAAGATGGTCCCGATGATGGCAGTGATAACGCACGGACACAAAGTGGTGGATGGTTCGATCGAGTATTCTCCTTCTGCCTTCTTCTCATGCGTGGGCAGCATCTCCCTTAACAAGACTCTCGAGTGGCACCTCAGTTGGCATTAAGTGCGAACACTTTAATTCACAACGACTTTTATTTTAAGTACTCATAAAATGAAGTCAAGATGACGAGACATTGTCTCGCTGATCAAAAGTGGGAAGTTAAACAGACCTCAAAAACAAACCAAGCCGTGTTTGAAGTGCAATGAATCTAAAACATTGTTTTTGTTTTATATATCTCTACTGATAGCAACAAATCCTTTCTTCTAACCTTATGAAAATTCCTCCAGTTTAGAATAAATCTAAAGTTCTCAAAACTACAAGTCGCTTGACCCGCGGGCCGTGCTCGTGAGAGGTATGAGTCAACCCTTGATATGTCATTTGCAAACGATCTCTTTATTGCAAAGCATTTGAATGTCATATTGAGTAGACCCATGTGTTTAACTAGCTGGCCTGTGGGTCAAGAGACTGCTGGTTTTGATAACTCTAACTTTTGCAATAAAAGCGAATTTTTAAAGAAAAACAGGAAACTAAATTTATCCAAAAACGATTTTCCTGGAAAACGACAATTTACTTTAAGGTACTCTAAACCCATACCGAATTAATAACAAAAATGGCGATAAGTGAAGTAGGCTACGTTTGATCGTTTAACTACAAAATCATAAAACTTTCTATTTCAATTTCCATTTCATTTCGTTGAATTTTTTTTCCATTATGAAATTTAAAGAAAACGACCAAACGTTTAAGTTTCTAAGACATGTTTCGACAGAAACTTCTGTCATCTTCAGTTGATTAATATACAAAGGGTAGAAGTTGAATTTATAAAAAGGAAAAAGTGCTAATTATGCTGTTAACAACGAAATGTACATAAAACGTGACAATGTGAGAATTAAAAGGATAGTTTTAGATTGACATGATGTAATTCTCACATTGTAACGTTTTATGTACATTTCGTTGTTAGCAGCATAATTAGCACTTTTTCCTACTTATAAATTCAAGCGAGGTTGTTATAAATTCAATTTCTACGCTGTGTTACCTTGTTAATCAACTGAAGATGACAGAAGTTTCTGTCGAAACATGTCTTACAAACGTAAAAGCTTTGTCGTTTTCTTTAAAGTTCTGACTAGCCTGCTAGTATCAAGAGCATTATGAAATTAAGTGAACTAAAGCAAATTTCTATTTAGGATTTCCGTCCGATCTGCAAAAACGATGAATCCTTTTATGCAGCTTTAAACATTAAAATCTTTTGACCAAGTATGACAAAATACAATGATGACGAATACGATTAGGCGTTTTCCGTACTGAGCATGCGCATAAGGTTTGGAGACCGACATCTTTGGAAGTGCGCATGCTCAGAACGGAAAACGCGTACTCGTCCTCGTCCTCCGATCTGTTGGCGGCGACGACGACGGAACTGGAGAAAACTTAATTTGAGATTTTCTTTGTAACTTATAAAAGCAATCAATTGTTTTACGCAGTTTTAAACACTAAAAGTTTTGACCAAGTCTAAAAACAAATTGTTTCGTTTTCCACGCCAGATTTAAGCACTAAAAGCTCTCTATCGCTAACAGCTTAAAACGCGGCTTTTTTCACTAAATCTTTCAATTTTACAAAATGTAAAAATGATAGTGCTATGGTGGTTTCGTATAGAATCGTTAAAAGTTGTCAAAAATTTAAACTCCATAAGGTAATAAATCGCTTCACTAGGCTTGGTTTGTTTGAGTTGCCTGTTGAAGAAATTCATCAGGCTTGAAAATTCAAGAAATTAAATTACTAGTTCATTTAAGATAGCCAAAAAGAAAAAGATATTAGTGTTAACAGTTTGGATGACTGTCAGGTTGAGGTATCTTCATCAAAAGTCACGGAATGTTAATTTTGACCAACTCCGAGACATTCACCTTGTTAGACACTAAGGCACACGCGCATAAGAGTACATACTAACAGTAAGACAAACTCACACATGAATACACAAAAACACGATGGCAGAGAAACACCAGAGTACATAGACGCATAAGAATTCTTACAAACTATGAGATACATACAAACGGTAAGACGTTGGCCCATATGATGAGTACATCCAGGCACAAAGACACAGACAAGTGGAGAACGTACAAAAGAACATAATTAACTTTCTGTGACATTACCGTTTTGATAAAGAGGGCAGACGGTTATCCAAACTATCAACACTATTATCACTGTAATTTTGGCTTGTTAAATGAAATATTAATTTAATTTATTGAGTTTGTTTAACTTGGTTCAACGAACCGTTTTACTTCAAAAAGATACATGCTCATTTCTTTATAAAAGCTAGTGAACAGACATTGGGTTTTTATGCTCATTTTTGAGGAAAAGACCTTTTCTACTGGATATCAAAGGTACAGGGCATGCATAGGGCGTATTTTTCAGACGCTGCAAAATCAAATTCTTGGGTAGGTCTTTCTACTTTGCGCACTTTTTTGTTCACATTCATTGTCCAGTAGAAAGGATCTTTATCTTAAATATCAATATGGCAAGCTTTTAAAGGATTCCAAATGCAACACTAGAAAGATTTTTTAAATATAAGTACATTTTCTTGAAAGCGAAGGCTCCCGCTTTTTTGCCAAGGCTGAGCTGTGCGCATAGGCGTTTTGAGAATTTTAGGTCCTCGAATTAAGACTGGCATTTCTACACTTAAAAGCGTTTTTGTCGACATTTTCCTAGCTTGCCATATTTATTTAAGATCCTCATCGTATACATACTATCTCGAGCAAGAAGTATTGCATCGAATTGAAATTTAGCTTAGCTAGTTTTTCTTGCACGAGATGTATGTGTTTACTGGGTAAAGAATTTTAAGGCAAATCCTTTTTTAATTTTTTTGCCAAAGAAGTTGCCAGGGTAGGTTCTGTGCAAATTATGTTACATTTTCCCGCCAAAAAACTTAGAAAAAATACAGGCGCTCATAATACGCATGCGCCAACTTTTTTTAAAAAAACCAAACACATGTTCACTTTTAAGTAAGAAATAAAACCAGTATTTATTATATTGTAAAAACTACACGAATTAATAAAGTTTGAAAAATGTTTATTCAGTTGTATCTTATTTGTTGTATAAAAATAACAAGTCTCGAGTTTTGCTACATAGCAAATACAATGATTATTATTTTTATTGGGAGGGATAAGAAAAATGGAAGAATTTTTTATTAAAAAAAAAAAACGGCGCATGCGTATTTGGGACGCCGTATTTTTCTAAGTCTTTTGGCGGGAAAATTTGCCAAGGTCAACCAAGGTCACGTCAAATTAAAAAGGTCATTGTAAGTTCATTAACATGTGTCATGAGAACTTCCTTGACGGTAACCTCTAAATGATGTAAATCTTGTATCAGCAAGACACGTAGAAAGCCACCTCTTACAACAAATAAAAGTTAAATTATTGAAAATACTCCCATATTTCAAAGGGTGCTGAACAAAAGGGAAATTAAATTTAACCATTTTAGAGAAAGATTAGACAAATGCTTCTTTTGGTATTTAGATTTCCCAAATGGCTGCGCCCAGAAAACTTAACACCAAAAAAAACAAATCGAATCTTCACTAAATGTTTAAATTTATCTCCGTTTTGGCCAACGATGACAGTATTTTTAACAATTTAACTCTGGTTTACTGTAGGAAATGAGGCTTTCTACTTAACAAAGACAAACGGTACAATTTGCGCGGGAAAAAAGTGACTTATTTTTGCAAAACTATCGAGCATTTTGCCCGCTAAAGAGAACTGCAATGCAAAGAACGTGAGCGGGAAATGTACCGTTGTAAACCTGAAGCTTGCTGATACAAACAGTGCAACCCAGATATAGCTAACATACTTGAGCTTAGTAGATAAAAACAGCCTAAGGTTTTCCAGAAGTTAAAAAATAGAAATCCTAGGCCTAAATGAAAAATGCATGGCGGGCGGTCGGTCGACCAGTCAGTCAACTGGTCAGTTACAAAAATTTGGTTTTTTTTAACGAGCTGATTAAAGCAAGTTAACTACTATAAGAAAGATTTCCGAGTTGACGTTTCGAGCGTTAGCCCTTCCTTAGAGCAAATTGATGAATTACGCGTGTATGAAAAGTTCTTGGTTGGCAGTCATTGATATAACGTTTGTATAGATGAGGTTTTGGACCATTGCACTGAGAGACACATTTGTTTTCGATAAATCTACGACAAGGTTTTCGTAGCTTGGTCCCATTTCAACACCGATGATTTCTCCGTAGTAATAGTTGTCAACAAATGAAAAACAATTGAGTGTCTCAACAATTCAGTTTCCAAGCTGGGTTTTTTAAAGGTACGTTTACAACAGGTTGATCCAAAAAATAATAATTCAAGCGCTTGAAGGCCTTCTCAATGTTATGGATGTTATGTCCGTAACTACAGTAAATTCCAGGTGCATTGGTGCTATCTTTGATGAACGACGATAGTTGCAATGATTTTGTCTCAATACTTCGAGATTAGTTGGGTGGGGCTTGGGTAGCTACATTTTGGAAGGATAAGAGTACTTGGGTTTGAAATAATGATAATGATAATGATAATGATAATGACGATGACGATGACGATGACAATGACATTTGGACTATAGTTTAGTTTTGGTTTGGTTCCTTTCTCAAGGTAGGAAGGTAGGTAGGAAGGTAGGTAGGTAGGTAGAAGTGAGATCTTTTCAACCACAGTGTGTTGAGAGTGACGACACATTTTGCTCAGACGACTGGCTAAGGCTCGAAACGTCAAATCAGAATCTTTCTTACGGTGGTAAATTTAGATTTATTCACTCGTTTAATAAATACAACTTTTCCTCAGTCGGTCGGTCGGTCGGTCGGTCGGTCGGTCGGTCGGTCGGTCGGTCGGTCGGTCGGTCGGTCGATCGGTCGATCGGTCGATCGATCGGTCGATCGATCGGTCGATCGATCGGTCGATCGATCGGTCGATCGATCGGTCGATCGATCGGTCGATCGATCGGTCGATCGATCGGTCGATCGATCGGTCGATCAATCGGTCGATCAATCGGTCGATCAATCGGTCGATCGATCAATCGGTCGATCAATCAATCGGTCGATCAATCAATCGGTCAATCGGTCGGTCAATCGGTCGGTCAATCGGTCGGTCGGTCAATCGGTCGGTTGGTCAATCGGTCGGTCGGTCAATCAATCGGTCGGTCAATCAATCGGTCAATCAATCGGTCAATCAATCGGTCAATCAATCAATCGGTCAATCAATCAATCGGTCAATCGGTCAATCGGTCAATCAATCAATCGGTCAATCAATCAATCGGTCAATCAATCAATCAATCAATCAATCAATCAATCAGTCAGTCAGTCAGTCAGTCAGTCAGTCAGTGAGTCAGTCAGTCAGTCAGTCAGTCAGACAGTCAGTCAGTCAGTCAGTCAGCCAATCAATCAATCAATCAGTCGGTCAATCATTCAGTCAATCAATCAGTCGGTCAATCATTCAGTCAATCAATTAATCGGTCAATCATTCAGTCAATCAATTAATCGGTCAATCATTCAGTCAATCAATTAATCAGTCGATTAATCAGTCGATTAATCAGTCGATCAGTCAGTCGATCAGTCAATCGGTCAATCAATCAATTGGTCAATCGGTCAATCGGTCAATCGGTCAATCGGTCAATCGGTCCATCGGTCCATCGGTCCATCGGTCGATCGGCCGATCGGCCGATCGGTCCGTCGGTCGGTCGGTCGGTCGATCGGTCGATCGGTCGGTCGGTCGGTCGGTCGGTCGATCGGTCGGTCGATTGGTCAATCGACCGATCAATCGGTCAATCAATCGGTCAATCAATTGGTCTGTCAGTCAATCAGTCAATCGGTCAGCCAATCAATCGGTCAGCCAATCAATCGGTAAGACAATCAATCGGTCAATCGGTCAGTCAGTCAATCAATCAGTCAATCAATCAGTCAATCAATCAGTTAATCAATCAATCAATCAGTCAGTCAATCAATCAATCGGTCAGTCAATCAATCGGTAAGACAATCAATCGGTCAATCGGTCAGTCAGTCAATCAATCGGTCAATCGGTCAATCGGTCAGTCAGTCAATCAATCAGTCAATCAGTCAATCAATCAGTCAATTAATCAGTCAATCAATCAGTCAATCAGTCAATCAGTCAATCATTCAATCAATCAGTCAATCAATCAATCAATCAATCAATCAATCGGTTGGTCAATCAATCAATCAATCAATCAATCGGTTGGTCAATCAATTAACAGGCCATTCAGTCAATCAATCAATTTGTCAATCAATTTGTCAGTCAATTAATCGGTCGGTCAATCAATTAATAGGCCAGTCAGTCAATTAATAGGCCAGTCAGTCAATCAATCGGTGAGTCAATCAATTGGTGAGTCAATCAATTGGTGAGTCAATCAATCGGTCAATGAATCAATCGGTCAATGAATCAATCGGTCAATGAATCAATCGGCCAATCAATCAATTGGCCAGTCAGTCAATCATTCGGTCGGTCGGTCGGTCGGTCAGTCAGTCAATCAATCGGTCAGCCAATCAATCAATCAATCAATCTGTCAATCAATCAATCTGTCAATCAATCAATTGGTCAGTCTATCAATCAGTCAATCAATCAATCAGTCAATCAATCAATCAATCAATCAGTCAATCGGTCGGTCAATCAATTAACAGGCCAGTCAGTCAATCAATCAATTGGTGAATCAATTTGTCAGTCAATTAATCGGTCGGTCAATCAATTAATAGGCCAGTCAGTCAATCTATCGGTCAGTCAATCAATCGGTCAATCAATTGGTCAATCAATCGGTTGGTCGGTCAGTCAATCAATCGGTCAATCATTTGGTCAATCAATCAATCAATCGGTCAATCTGTCAATCGGTCAATCGGTCAATCGGTCAATCGGTCGGTCAGTCAATCGGTCAGTCAGTCAATCGGTCAATCAATCAATTGGTCAGTCTATCAATCAGTCAATCAATCAATCAGTCAATCAATCAATCAATCAATCAGTCAATCGGTCGGTCAATCAATTAACAGGCCAGTCAGTCAATCAATCAATTTGTGAATCAATTTGTCAGTCAATTAATCGGTCGGTCAATCAATTAATAGGCCAGTCAGTCAATCTATCCGTCAGTCAATCAATCGGTCAATCAATTGGTCAATCAATCGGTTGGTCGGTCAGTCAATCAATCGGTCAATCATTTGGTCAATCAATCAATCAATCGGTCAATCGGTCAATCGGTCAATCGGTCAATCGGTCAATCGGTCGGTCACTCAATCGGTCAGTCAGTCAATCGGTCAATCAATCAATTGCTCAGTTAATCAATCAATCGGTCAATCAATTGGTCGGTCAATCAATCGGTCGGTCACTCAATCGGTCTGTCAATCAATCAATCGATTGGTCAGTCGATTAATCAATCAGTCGGGTGGTCGGTCAGTCCTTCAGTCAGTCAGTCTTTTTTTTTTTTTTTAATCACTTGGTTGGTCAGTCGATTAATCAATCAGTCGGTTGGTCGGTGTGTCGGTGAGTCGTTCAGTCAGTCAGTCAGTCAGTCGGTCAGTCGGTCAGTCGGTCAGTCGGTCAATCAATCAATCAATCAATCTATTAATCAACCAACCAATTAACCAATCAATCAACCAATCAATCAATCAATTTATCATTCAATCAATCAATCAATCAATCAATCTATTAATCAACCAACCAATCAATCAATCAATCAACCAACCAATCAATCAATCAATCAACCAATCGAGCAATCAACCAACCAACCAATCGAGCAATCAACCAACCAACCAATCGAGCAATCAATCAGTCAATCAGTCAGTCAATCAGTCAGTCAGCCAGTCAATCAGTCAGTCAGTCAATCAGTAAGTCAATCAATCAATCAGTCAGTCAATTAATCAATCAATCAATCAATCAATTAATCAGTCGGATAGTCAGATAGTGAGTCTGTAAATCAGTCAGAATCAAAGAGTCAATGCAGTCCATGAATCGAACAGTCCATAAATCGAGCAGTCCATGAATCAAGCAGTCCATCAACCAGTCAATCAAGTAATCAGTCAAGTAATCAGTCAAGTAATCAGTCAATCTATCAGAGTAGTGATCAATTTTCATAAGTTTACAGATAGTTACGTTGGTGCTTCTGTTTGCAGTTTTATGTAGTCCTTTAATAAAGATTCAATTGTAATTTCAAATTCAGTGCAAGTGTAAAAAATTGAGTTGATAAAGTTAATTAACAGTCGTTAGAGAGATGTGTAAGCTGATATTCACAATTGCAATGGTAGAACAGTCCACAGTTACGTTGAGAAAATAAATGTTAAGTTTGTGGTCGTCAGGTCATTATTCGAACTGTCTTAATAGCGTTGATACGTAGTCCGAATCAAGATCAGTCAATTAGTGGTGTCAGGATGATAATAAAATGTTGGTCATTAATTCTCCGAATGGCTCCGTCAATTCCAAGAACGCTCATCCCATCCCAGGGCATGTCTTGTATTTTTTTCCACTATTGCATGGGGCATATGCCAAATGGGTCAACCCAGAGGTGAGGCAATGTCAAAAGCAACGCTTTCTGTCGAATTCTAAAAGAACTGTTCCTTATGGTTTCGTTGCTTTGGTAACTTTGCTTTTCTAACTTTGTGATTGCTCCAAATATAAAAATGAAAAAGAAAAGAGTCGTTTGAGAAAAAACGGATCCTACCCCCTTCAAACCCCAGCGTCAACATGTACAAAGATATTCCAATGCTGGGCGAACTGTTGTTTCCAACTGCGAATATGGAACGGAACGAAGCGAAGCGAAGCGAAGCTTGGCTTTGTTTGTAGAAGATTTAGAATTCATCAATGAAACCTTGGTTGCGGAGACTAATTCATTATAAATTTAAGAGAATCTGTCCTAGAGCCGTAGTCAAAGTAGAGGCGGTAGAGCGCATTATGCAATTTGTTGACCAATAAACCAGGTCTCAGTACCTGTCGGCTTAGTGAGTTACTAAGAAATGTCTCCGCTAAGGAAAATTTCTTCAGCTGCTTCAGAATTTTGAAGTAAATTTGAATAATCTCATTTGTTATTTGTTGTCATCTTCCACTCTTCCAAAGGCCCAAACGTTGTAATTTAAACCCTCTGTGGGTCGTTTGCAACAAAAATGAAAAAAGGAGAATTACAGGACCAATGCTAGAGAGGGTCAGGGGACTTGGAATTGACGGATCCAAAAGTCGGAGACCTGAATAAAACATGAGGGGGTCATCGGGATTGTGTAGTACGTAGTTTATGTTGGTCGTATATTGAAGAGTTTTCAGTGGCTGTGATATACCGCAAGTGATTATAAGCCGTGAAGTCGGTTGTACGATTCAATGTCGTTAGCGTCCATTGTCATCGGTTCAGTCTTAAAGGTCTGATTTTCAGTTTTCGTTGAAGTGCTAGTGCTCCTGTCTCGATCATGGCGACAGAGTCAATTTTGAGGTAAAGCTCGTCGTTATTCGGTTTTGAGAAAACGAGCGCCATTCAAAAAAACTTCGTTTAAAAAAAATCGTTTGCATGCATTGCAAAAAAATCGAAGGCTTAAAGAATAAGGAAATTCGATTTCATAAGGAAATTTGATTTCATAAGAAAGCGAAGTATAAATTCGAAAAGCATTTGTTGATGGACCTAACTTGATAATACCTACAAGTTAGATATATCTTAGGTTGCACTGTATCAAAACTTAAACCTTACTGTCGTAGAGATCCGGTGGTATTCGGTGATTAGATTACCGTATTAACCTGTAGTATTAATGACTCACTCGCAGCAGAAACGCGCAGCGCAAGTCCTAGCTTATGCGCACAGCGACCTTGCAGGTACCGCGCGCGACTTGCGTGCACTGAGCTAACGCGCGCGACTAAAGTGAAATTAGAGGGTTGAAAAAAGCACCTTGTGGTGTCTGCAAATTCCCTTTTGAGCCGGAAGGGGTAGAAAAATCCCAAGGTGTGGCTTCAATTTGCTTTAGTCTCGAAATAATACCAGTTTAGATAGACAAGAAAAAACGATCCACCATTACTCTCATTTCCTCTGCCTCTTGGATGGCCGCGTTGAATAACTCTTTCCTCTGCTGTCATGGCTTGTAAATCAACGATCACCGGAATTTATTTCCCCTCAACCCAAAGCGATATCTAGAAATCAAATTAGCTCTGAAAACCTCCAGTGAATTTAATTTGTATGTCAGATGTTCTCTAAGTTAAATGACGATTGGCCCCCTAGCTTTCATATGGGAGATTTCCTTGGGATGGGGGAGGAGGGGGGGAGGGGGGGGGGGGGGGCGAAGCATCTGCAGCAGTCTTAATTACGCTCCTAGATCTTAAAAAAGCGAGGCCTTACGACAGGTGAAAACGGTAATATTTAACTGACTAATTATGCTACCTCTGTGTTCCTCATCCTCTATTTCACATGATCCTCTTCCTCTCTTGCTTGACTTGCGGACCTCCGACGTTTCTTCCCTGTGGCAAAATAAAAAGCTTTGTTAAGAAAGGCTTCAACATTGCATTTATGGACTAAAGTTGTGATAATTACAATTCAATTATAATAACCGATTAAAAACCATGGTTTTTTCAGCCTCGTCTTGGAAAATATGAACTAGGGTAGTTTTTTGTTCTAGGGGTTCTATTATTAAAATTAAAAGGAAAGAAAGGAAAGGAACCTTATTTAAGTCTCTAGTCTTCTAGTGCTCGAGCACTAATTATTTTCAATTTAGGACAAAACTGAAATAGACTAAATAATTTTGATTTAAGGAAAATTGATATTGTAATATTAACGACGCAAGCTACGAGCCGAGACAATTACAATTTTCTTCGTTAAATCAGGAAGAGGAAAGGGGATTTCCTATTTTTTCTCGGACATAGATCAGAAGACTCTGCTTGCAGGGTATAAAAATGCGAAAAAGATAATCGGCTGTGGTACAGATCAACCCGTAAAATTTTTATATCCCGTTCGTTTTCTCTCTCTTCTAATGTTTATATTTTTGATTCAAAGAACAAATCTTACCTCTCTGTGACAATGTTGTGTTGAGCTTTGTTCTTGAAACGTCCCTTGCTTGTTCTCATCTCATGAATGACGCAGTACCTAAACATTTGAAAACAGGTTCATTATTTTAACTATATCAATTCAGGTGTCAGTTACGATCTTAGATCATTGACTTCATTCTGATCACCAATTATGGACCATGGTCCGTTTGTTCGAAAGCCGATTAACTCAATCCAGGATTAGCGTAGACTTTTGTTTCATGTTTTCAACTTTTAGTTGCAAGTTTCTTTTGCTTATTTTTTTTTTGTTTATTTTTTTTTTCAAGATTGACTTCTCCTAATGTAAAGTTTTGCCTAATATCAGCGTTGAACAGCATTTGGGGTAGAGAAATAAACTACTTGGTTAATTTATAATCTGGGATTAGCGGTAATCGGCTTTTGAACAACCGGGCCCAGAAGTGGATAACGTAAGGTGCATTAGAATTTTTTGTGAGTAGAAAGGGGGTTTTTGGTCAGTTTTACTCAGAGCCGTTTAGCAAGATTTCAAACATGAAACAATTAACTTACCGTCTGAAAACCCTTCTTCAGTCTTTGGATCTTTGAGTAGATCTTCTCTTTTGGCCAAGATCTATTGCAGCCATTGTGAACACCTAAAAATTAAACCATGAGATAATGGGTTAGCCTCATTAATACGATTAAGTACATTGTTGCTAATTTGCCTAAATATGAACTAAACTTACAATGAACTTATGGTCATCATACTACTGCTTCAAAACAGCTTTAATTAAACACTAATAACTAAAAGACACTCAAACATTGAAGTACCTTTCGTAGGATTTCGTTTCGAATTCAGTTGTTCATGGATGTAGCTGTCCAAGTTTCAGTGTCGGTAACTTTTCATCCACGTGTTCGTAAGCGGGACCTTCTCCGTCCGCGTCAGAATAACGTTTACACTGTTAGCTTTCCGCAGTCGCATCCAATAGCAAGAAGAACGTCAACAGAGAGTTTATGCGGCACAAACGCTAGGAAGAAGACATGAAATTTTGAAAATAAACTGCATGTCGAGGCGCCATATTGAATCTTCTTCCACAAGTTGTTGGATTAGCATAACATTTGCAATTCAATCAATTCCAACACGTCGCGTTACGCCACAATGGGGA
Organism: Montipora foliosa; assembly: GCF_036669935.1. Lineage (NCBI taxonomy): Eukaryota > Metazoa > Cnidaria > Anthozoa > Scleractinia > Acroporidae > Montipora > Montipora foliosa. The sequence continues at coordinate 27,131,847 of NC_090875.1, forward strand.
GAGCTCGGTTGCCAAAAGAAAAAAAAAAGCGTGTCTGAGTTCCAAAGAATTTTCGGCGTATTTGAAAGCAAAGCCGGACTGTTTCCAAGGTATTTTCATAAAAATAATCTGGCTTACCTTCCACACTATTTGGAAGGATGGGTTGATTGTTTGCATTGCTGGACATGGCTGGGTTACGGCGTTTGCTAAGGTTAGGGGAGGGGTGGGTGGGTTTTGACCCGGGGGTTTTGAATAGCGGACTTCAAAAAAGCAGAAAAACTGCAACATACGCAATGTTCAGATGCTGATACAATCAGCCACTGGGCCATTTTTGAGGTATTAACGAAACCCTATTCTTAAGGGAAAAACTCTTATTCGGACCCATTGTTGAGGTGGCTAAAAGAAGTGTCAAAGGAGGGAATGTTCTATTCAGAGTAATAACTCTACAGCACTGTTTCATATAAAAATTGGGGGTCACCGAGTTCGTTTTTGAGATCTCAGCGTTTGAAGACCAAATGTTGGGTATTTTTACATGCCCGTTTTGTTGCCATGGTGACTTATTACGTCACTTCAATGAATGTATCTTGTTAAGATGTTATTGATCTTTTATATCATGGTACGGCATAACTTTTCCGTGACGTGAAATAGTTGTCTAGATTCAATCCTTTAAAGTAGTACAGTTTATAAAAACTGTTGCGATTGTTTTGAGCCTCCTTAGGACCCTTTTGTAAACCACTTCTTGTGACATTGGTATCCTCCGTGATAAAGATGGCTACAAACTCGGGCCATTTTAATATCCTCGAGCCCATGTTTAGTGTTTTCAGTTGAATTTTTTAGGTATCGAAATTCAAACTTGGATATTCCGGCAGGTCTACTGAGATGAAGTAGTTGACATAAAAGCCAGCAGTATTCTGATTGATGATCACAAGCGCGCTGTGAGTTTGCAATTTAGGCAAGCAGTTTTTGGAGTGGTCAGTCGTTAGTCAATCAATCGATTGAGCAGTTAGTCAATCAGTCGAGGATCGAACTGGAGACCTCTTGCTCCGAAAGCTGCGTTCTAAGCAACTGAGCTACGCCTGCTCTTCGATCAATTGGTCAGTAGATCAGTCAGTCAGTAAATGAACCAGTCAGTCGATTGGTTAGTCAGTTTGCTAGTCCATCAGTCCATGAATCTGTCGAACGGTTATCCAGTCAGTAAGCCAAAAGGAAGTAAGACAGGTTCCAGTACTTTCAGGGTGTGACATCTCAAAAATACGACAAACAGACATATAGTTTATAGAAGTTCTTAACTTTATTACTGGTTCTCATTGCCAATAACAACAGTTGATCTACTTTAAATCTCAGTTTCTTCTGGTGTCGTGCAATTTTGAAACAATTTAATGTTTCATTTCAAGGTGCGTTCCTGGTAGTTTAACCACTACGACTAATTAGACAGACAAGTCCGTTCTCTACTTTGCTCCGAGGCTTTCCTCCAGGTACTCTGGTTTTCTTCTTTCCTCAAACAACCAAGATTAGATTTGATTTGAGTTCATTCAATTTGACGTCAATGTACCGAGTGCTAGAAGACTTCAAATACAGTAAACGATAGCCTCATGGGCTATTGACCCGTAGCCCGTGAGGGCTACGGGACTAATTGTTAATAATGCTAATAATAGACACTTAAAATAAAGTTCATATTTATAAATATTATTAATCCAACAAACTACCTTTTTTCAAACCCGTCGCAGTACTCAAGCTTACAAAGACTATTTCTGCAGCGTGGTAAAATTCTGGATTCCATGCAGGTTGAAATCATCTAATCTATTGTTCTCCTTTTCTGCGACAGCTGAAATTATTGTTCCATTTCTTTATACTCGCTTTCACTTCTTCGAAGAAAAGGAAAACTGGAGTCAGTGCTTACAGCTCTGCACTTTACCTAGTTAGGTGTATAGAGCCTTTACGGAAGGACCGTTTCAGTCAGGGTAAAGTAGACCGCCTTTTTAGTGCCTTGATCTTATCGATTTCACTTATGGCCTGTCTGTCTATGGTGCCGTACACTCAGATCTCACGAAAACAGCATTTTCCTTCATTTGTCGAATTATCTTTGACAAATACTTTATAAAGACAATAGAGGACTTTTTTCTGTGTTTCCATAGCCTCATCAAAAAACTTAGGGGAGTTGGGAGAATTCTCGACAGTTATGCAAACCCTAGATTCATAACGGTCTCGAATTCTCCCAACTCCCCCTCGTGTTTAGATGAGGATATGGAAACACGGAAAACGTCATATATTGCTTAAGTTTATCCTTATTTTGAAAAGGGCCTCCTCCCCCAAAATTCGATCAACAAGTAAAAACATCCAATCTAGACCTCTTTCATAACGGTTGTCAAATAAAAAAAATAATGTTCTTTTTGTTTTGTTTTAAAAAGAGGCAGCAGTTTCACGAAATGACAAAAGTCCCAGGATAACCTACTTCTCCATGGACGCTCCAGAGGAAAAAGTTTCAATAAATATGGATAAAAACGTTACAATTAAAACACAATTTCTTTCTCTAAACTTAAAAGGACGTTTCCAGATTGTAAAGCACACTACAGCTTCCATCTTAAGCTGGTTTTGCTTCTTCCTTGGTAACCACTCTTGTTTCACCATGTTTCATGGTCATGAATTTGTTTCGT
>NC_090875.1:27139479-27169479 GCF_036669935.1 Montipora foliosa
AGAAGCCTTTTCAAGCAGACGTCGGTATCGATCGCCAAGAAATAATGGCGGAAAGAAACTCTGAGTGGTATTTAGAGCCAAGGATCAATCATAACTTGGTTCAGTCTGCCTGTTTTCAAAAAGTTGCATGGTCACCGTTAAACTGCGACAGACTTGGCAGATGTGTAATTGCGACATTGTTCTCCGATTTCCAGCTCCGAATCCATATCTGTCCGACGGTGACTCTAGGTGTAAAGTGGAGGGAAGTATATGATTTGTCGTGTTTGCTGAGTGGTTACTTAAAAAAGAACAAATTTAAAATTAACGAAGATATAATGCCACTAGATGCAAAAGCGTCCGAGAGTGTTGACCAAATTTCGCAAGAAAGCAAGTATTCTCGGTTTGTTCAGCGAGTTCAAATGCTTACATTCACTTCACTGCATTGGTTTTCAGAAATCTATTACCCTGCAATTGATCCTAGCACTCCTAAAGCAAACGATTCATTTGAACACCACCAGTTTTCTTTGCTGGCGACAGGTACGCAAAGTGGCCATGTGATTTTTTGGAAAGTGACTGTGCCAGTACAAATGAGCAATCCACAAGGCGTTCAACTAGAAGGGTTCTTAAATACCAATCAAGTGTGGCCGTCTTCGTTAGCCTGGCAACAAGTCAGTTACAATCACGGTATACTGGCTGTCGGCAGCATAGATGGCTTTATCAAAGCTTTCAGCATTGAGCTACTTCCATCATTATGTGGAATGGCAGAGTATGTACTTTGGGGAGACAAGGATGGAATGCAAGTTCATTTGATGGAATGGCTGTCTTCCTCTCAAGCAAATAACAGTGGTTATTGTCTTGTTGCATGCAAAGGATCTTCAGTCATAATATTTTACATCAGTGTGAAAAATGGTTTGATTGTTGCAAAGCCAATACAGAAAATAGTTACGAAAGTGCATAGAATGCCGATCACTGGGTTGCACTGCATACAAAATGGTACTATCTTTACCTGCAGTATGGACTGCTTAGTGCAGATATTAACAGATGATGCAAACACATCAAGGTCTGTCAATTATGATCCCAAGAAAGACTTTTCTTGTTATGGGATTGGGGTATCACCAAATGGTGTTTTCATTTCACTGTTTCTTACCCCTAGTAGTCACACCCACAAATCTCTGGAATCTCATGAAACTCACATTCTATTTGTGAACATAGCTTGTGGACTATTGTCCATCACTCAGCTGTTAAAGAGGGATTGTCTTCAAATGGAGAAGTGGGACATGTGCAAAGCGCTTCAGTATTTCATCCATCGCTCTAAAACAGAATTGAAGAAAGAGATTTGTCAATTTGCATTCATGGGGGATCTAGAAGGACTTTCCCTTGCTCAATTAGTTTTGAGACATCATGTGCTTTCCATGCACGTGATGGTGCTAACTTTGCAGAATGACGACCAGGGACCCGACAAGATGCTTGGAAGGGATTACTCAGATGAGCTTGAATGTACAACAGATTACATGTACAAGTATCTGGCGACTGGGTTTGTAAGACATTGGGTGAATGCAAAGGATCTAGAATCTGATAGTCATTCAGACTCAGTGGCAGTATTGGTGACCTGTGACTGGCTGGTGATGAAATATCCTGAATCGGACACACTTCATTTGGTAAATGAAGTCTATCAGTTCTTTGAAGATGTTGATGGTCTCAGGATGCTGTCCTCTCTTCAAGAGAAACTGGGAGAGAATGAAAACATGTCTGTGGACAGGTCCACCTCCATAACCTGTGATTCACAGGTTAACATTCAAGAGGAAGACATTGGTGGAGCAGAGAATGGAAAAGGATCAGTTGCAGAAGGATTGGATTCAAATGACATGCCTGGCTTCCCAGCTCGAGAGAAATGCCAAATTTGTGATAGTAGCATTCCCCTGGAAAGCATAACTCACGGAACTTGTTTAAATGGACACAAATGGCAGCGCTGTTGTGTGTCATTCCTCGTTTGTGCTGATTTAATCCACAAACGTTGTCAGGACTGTAGTCGCTGTGTGTCAAATCCACATGCTGACACATCAACCTGGTTATGCAATCTGTTACAAGGCACATCAAAGTGTCCCTTTTGTTTGGGCTTTTTTCGTGAGTGATCCATGTTAAATCTTGCCTTGGTATTTTTAATGCATCATAAACAGTTCATACAAATTGCAAATTTAATTGTAATTTATTTCGTTCTTGAAAACTGCTGCAAGACTGAATGTGTATGTAAATCATTGCAACAAAAGTAACTGGATAAGGTACAGAACACTTTTGTAAAAGGACACACGTTTGTTGCAAGGTCTTTACAGGTATGCTATTTACAGACTACTGTATGCAGTCAAGATTATTTTACAAAATAATGTTTGTTGAGTCATTGAATTAATTTCTAACACCATGTACAATGATGTTTTTGCCTTGGCATCCAGTTGAACACTTAATATCTGACTTTCAACAATATTGCTACAAAACAAGAATAATTATTATTACTTCATCCCTTTCAAATAACACTTTATCATTGTTCTTCATCCAGAGTTAAAGTTAAGCTGGCTAATGGCAAAAAGTCACCTCATGTCTGTACATTTACTTAATTATAAATTATACTTTGTTGTCTTGGCCAACTACAATAAACTCAAGTGCTCTATTGGTTAGCAGAAATTACATTTACATTTAAATTCCTTGCTTTTCACCTCCTCTTTTTCAAACGCATGCTTTAATCATAGTTAATAGTTGTAGGCTGGTTATGAAACTCGACAAGTTTCTTTGTTTCATGTTTTTGTTCGCTTTTTTGGCCTTGACCCTGCACAAAACCCGACAAAAACACGCTTTTTTCGGCAGGATAACCAATCAAAAGCTTCGACTAATTTATTCGAAATTAACTTGCGAACCAAAAACAAAAGATTGTGCAGGGTCATGGTCGGTTCAACATCTAATTGCGACTGTATTGTTCCTGCTTTTGAACTTCCCAGGGTTTCATAACCAGTCCCTAGATTAACTTTGCTTTAATTCTGCAAAATCAACCAAATGATAATCCTGCTTCATCTGTACTTAATGTTCTAAATAAAATTGTTCAAATGCAGTTGCTTCATCTGAATGGAGTCCATTGTAGTGAAACCTAAACTGCTAGTTTTTTTCTTTTGTTGAAAACAGTAAAGTTGGCAGAACAATCCACAAGCAGCAAGTGTTTCTTACAGCTGTACATTGTAGAACGGGACAATGCAACATGCCATAATTGGTACTTGCAAGAAAAACTACTGCATTTAAATATTAACCCACTGACTTCTCAGGCACGCAATAGGACACCCCCAGTGGATGAATAAAATCGTCTGGCATTAGACAGAGTATAATCTGTTAAGTTTCACTCCTATGCAGGAGTCGGTGGGTTTAATAAAGACCTTGCTGTGGAGATTTGCCTGCTTTACTATACATATTGAGAAATACTTGCAGTGTGTTGGTATAATCCTTACAATAATAATTATTATTATTAATTTCTTAATTTTGAATAGCATTACTCGGGATTGTTATTGACAAATAAATTTAACTGTGGTGGTCTACATGTAAAAAATAATGAAAGAAACCATTCAGTTGGGGAAGCTTTACTTTTCTACATCTAGAACAAAATCTTATTATCACCAAAAGAAGACTTGTTACATTTAGACTAGCTCTAAATAAGAATCTGATGCTTAAGTGAAACTGGGAGTGGTCCATTCATTCTATGATCTTGGATTCCCCATGATTCAAAGTAAAGAAACTTGTTTCTGCAATTCCTTTAGACTTCAGTGCTTTGGCCAGATCTTTTGGTGGGGCCAAATAATGCTAAAAAATTGAAAAAAAAAATCAGTTTGACAGCTTCCAGTTCTTTTTTCTCTCTAGTCTGTTGGAATAATGACTCATACAAATTTGCAAGAATGAATTGTGTTGGTCCCTTTTCGTTTGAACTCCATGATTATTTTCCTTGACGAACCACAACAAAATGAAGAACTGACTGCCAGCAGTGTACAATTCAGTCTGCTGAATTGAGTTACGGTAAAAATGATGCTCTGGCTCCAGTTGTTCAAACGATGGATAGCTCTATCCACCGGATAAATCACTATCCCCCAGATAAACAAGTTAGCAAAACCAATTGAGTTATCCAGTGGATAGTAATTTATCTGGCAGATAGTTTGAACAGCTGGGGCCAGGTGTTTGACAATTAAAAGACATGGCTGGATTCATTTTTACCTCGTATCCAGTGGGAAATGTGCCCCAGTGTATTCCCAAGGAAAAACGACTGCCAATATCCTCGTGAATACAGACTGCTTCAGTTGGATCAACATGCTGGAACTTTAGAAACCACCTTAAAAGAAAAACATTGCTATCATCAAGAACTGAGTCACAACATGCTTTCCTCTTCAAAGGGGGCCTGCTCCTTAGCGGACATGATGGTGCGACCCCTTTTATCATTTCTGGTATCATGCAAAACAGCAATGCTTTAAATTAAAGTGCCCCTATATAACGTAAAGAAAAAAGAATTTTCCTATTTGAAATTACATATTTAAAAATGAATTTAGAGAAAGAATGTTTCGATTCAAACAAGAGGTGAATTTTCTAACATTTTTAAAATTGTACTTTTATTTGTTACACCCCTTCCACTGCCACCCCGGGCTGGTTTGCTGTGACATAGATTCAGGAATGCTTTTTGTCGTGGGTCCCATGTTTTCTTTATAATACTGATCAATGCTGCCAAAGTATTGCTGTGTGATCATTTTTGATATTTTTCCATAAGCAAAAACTTCTATCATGATAAATAATTTAAGCTAAAACAATGTGTTTATTTCTGGTAAAATGACTATGTAATAATATAATAACGGCGAAAGGGAGAGCATCCCAAATATGCAACCATTCCAATCAAAAATAGACTGATTCCTTGATGTTCATGCATCCATTGCCAATAAGTTAAATGGTGTAGAAGCCTTTATACTGAGTTAGTCAATCAATCAATCAAGAACTTTATTTTAACATCATGATAAGAAAAATCAGCATTGCTGGTAAAAACAAAACAAACAACAACAACAACAACAAAAAGCTCGTATGATCAAGTCCACCCATCACAGCTGAGCACCACTTATTGTCTGAAGAAGACCATTGAACAGTACGTGGTCATCCTCAAACACAGTAATCTACAACCTAAGTGACTACATCTTGAGACAAACCATCATTCATCTTATTGTTCATGAAATATTATAATATTATTTCTTTTCACTTTTTTCTTGATTAAACACTACATGTCATAAGGATATACATGTAGCCATGATCATCACAAAAGATAAAGCATCTTTGTCTCAAGAAAACGTACAATACTTTTTTTTCTGTGGAAGAGGGTACTGTAAAGTGCAGGTGGCAGGTCATTGTTTTACCATAACTGGAACATTTAACCCAAACCTTTACAAAAATGCTACCCTTTTAGCTTACGCTTAAACATTATATAATGCACACTATTTAGGCCTAATGTTGAAGAATTTATTTAGTAAAGGTTAGGGTAATGTTTCAGCTATGGTGAAACAATGACCTGCAACCCTTACATGCAACCTGCAGTTTGCACCCTCCATTTCTGTGGCTAATAGCAAAACTTAAGACACTTCTAATGCAGGCTTATATTTTTTCAAACAAACCTTGGTTTGTAAGCACCTATGGGAATAGCGGCAAAATCAAATGGTCCAAATTTGTTTCCGATCTGCTTGAACCCCCTGCAGTATCCAGAATCTCCAGCAAAGAAAAATCTATGTTTTGGTCCGACAACCGTCCAACTACCCCACAACACTTTATTTTGATCAAATACGGATCTGCGGCACCAGTGCTGTGAAGGAGTGAAAATAAATTTCACAGAAGTGTCAGGAAATTTTGCCTCTTCCCACCACTCCAGCTCCGTAACATTTTGACATCCACTGTCAATCATCCAATTTTTTAGTCCCATCGGAACAAACCAATGCAAGTTTTCTTTGAATCGTAAATTAAGACCCTTGATAGTGTTGAAATCCAGATGGTCGTAGTGATCATGGCTGATGCAAACTGCGTCAATCCGCGGTAAATCTTCAACAGAACAGGGTGGTGGTCTGTAACGCTTCATACCCAGCCACTGGCTTGGTCCAGCATACATGCTGAAGTTAGGATCTGTTAAGATATTGCACCCATCCATTTGAACAAGAACACTGGCATGTCCTAACCATGTCACTTGAATATCATCTGAGGGGGGTGATGATAGAAGTGAACTGTCAAGGGTAAGAACAGGTAATGTTTGGTCTAATTCCTATAAAAAACAAATGCAACAATTTTGTTATTTATTACAAATGCTAGAAAAATCTCAGGAAGCCGAAACCAGTGCAGCACATACTGACTGCAATCCTTCAGATACAGAAAAGCAGACTTTTGACCCTGATATCACAAAGCTCTTTATACTCTTTAATTTCATTGGATCGGTGTATTAGGTCACAGATCTATTTGGCCTCGATGTATTTATAGGTCCATTGTTTTCGGGACCAAAAACATAAGAGCTTCATTGACTGTCAAAACAATGGGTCTTTTGTTTCTGTGGTTGGCACATTTGAATGACAAAAGCGATGTTTGTAAACAGATATCATCGCTATAAAAGTGCTAAAGGCAACGGAAGATCGGTAAGGAGGTTTTTGTGTTGTTTTTGCCTTAGAAACCCGTGATGTTTTCGCGGCGATATCAGAGAAAATGTCACTTGTGAAAATGTAACAAAGTGTTACTAAAGGCGTCCCCAAACGAGGAAACAATGTTGCGGCCCCAGGAAACATTTGTTGCGGAAGCAAAAATATTTCCGAAATGTTTCTGAAACATTTTGCTTCCGCGCGCCGAGGAAACTTTTCGGGAAACAATGTTTCCGCAAAAATGTTTCCTCGTTTACGGGCGCCTCCTGCCTTGAGCGAAGGGAGAAGTGTCCCGAAATTTGTACTTTCACGTTGTCGTGAAAAACGTTCACGTTGTTGTTTCGCACGGTACGGCCAAGAAGCGTGCGTACGTGCGGGCAAGATTATGTGTGCTCTTTGACAATTTCTTGCAGCCTTAGAAAGGTGATTAATACAGTAAATATCGTGTAATTAGCATGATCTGAGATTGATAACCCCAACAATGAAATAGGGGCTTATTTTACCGGGTTTCTCTCGGGTGTTTCGAATATGTTTCCGAAGATTCGACGACTATTTTTGAACAAAACCCGAGACATCCAGGATGTGCACATGCAGAGACTAATAAATTTAAATTTAATTATGCGATGGACCTATGTTTTTGGTAGAAACCAATTTATTTTGTTCAAGTACTTGCCTCTTTTTTAAACCGATAGAGATGTCTCCACGTTCCTCTGACGCCACGTTCACTTTTCTCTTTTAATCGCCATCTGACAACGTCGATCACTGAAGGCATCGTTGTAGTACCCCAAGGATCGACATACCGACCGTTTTTTTTGACAGGTTTCTGCAAATCCTCATTATCCTGGTTTTCCGCCATATTTATTTAATTAATTTACCTACAATCGGAAAGAGGCGAGGAGACTAGGTACTACATCCACTTCCTGTTTCTTCAGGAAAGTTTCGTAAGAGGCTTTGCTGTTATCCTGCCGCTGTTGCCAATGCGACAGACCAGACAGGCGTTTACCACAGTAAAGTGAGAAAACGTCTTAACTACGGTAAACTATGTTTACTGTAGTAAAAAAAAGCCCAAGTGTGACAACAACCAATGTCACTTCAAAATATGACAAAATGTGACTAAAGGCGCTGTCACGCGCCACTTCACAAATTTTCGTGCAACTTGTCTCGCCACGCCATTGCGAGGCAAGTTGCACGAATCATTGCCCATTCAATGTAACATACCTTGCAACGGCCAAAAACGTTGCAAATGGCAGTTGCAGAAACCGTTGCGGAAAGTAGAATCGAGTTCTACTTTCCTTAATTTTTTTAACCATTGCGCAGTGTGACAGCTGTCCTGAAACCACAGGTAGCCCAAGTTCGGTATACGATTTATAGACTTTGAATGGAAAATTAACTTTGAGCTTATAAATGCCAAAATAAGCTGTAAATGTAGAAATAAACTTCAATTACCCCTACGTACCGTTGTCCTCGTCTTTTCTGTGCAATCGTAGGGCAAACTGGGTCCGTTTTAGACGAGTTAGTGGCTTTCGAATTTTTACGATGTCGTTAGTTGTCATTTCCCCTCATAAAGAGAAGAAAGGCTGGTGACTCGCGGCGATTTCGTCCCACAAATTGCTCTCGAATCACAAAGCAACGGTCCGAATCGCCATAAAAACAACACAGCCTTAAGCCCAGATAAATGTCCTATCACATCAACTTCACTCCGGGACCACACAGCGATTTTTGGCAGATAAATTCCAAATAATGCGCGGCTTTCTATAATCTTCCCATGCGTTCAGCTAGATGTGTGGCTACGGCCATTATAGCTTGATGGGGATCATATTAAATTCTGCACTCTCATTGGCCAAGTGGTTAAAATTCTCCAATGAGAGTGCAGAATGTAATACGATCGACATCATACTATAAGGGCCGTAGCCACACATCTAACACTTCTTGGAATTTATCCGAATTTAACTTCAAATTTGGCGATTTCACGTCGTTTTTTCCGGCGCAGGGTACAGCTGAGAGAAACATACAAAAATGCATGCCACAAGTGCGGCACGTTGCGATCATGAGTACATAAATCCTGGTTTTCTTTAACTGTCAAAAAAATTGCTTGAAGCCAAATCTCTTTAAGATGTGTATTATATTACCCTCTGCAATTTAGAAAGGTGGTTATTAAAGTAAATATTGAGCATGATCTGAGATTCATAACCCCGGGTTTCTCTCGGGTGTTTCCAATAAGCATGTATGTCCGAAGATTTGACGACTATTTTCGAACAAAACCCGAGAAATTCAGGATGTACACGTGCACAGGCTTGTCAATTTAAAATTAAACTTATTTTGTACATGCACTTGCCTTTTTTTTTAACCGATAGCAATGTCTCCACGTTCCTCTGACGCCACGTTCACTTTTCTCTATGAATCGCCATCTGAAAACGTCGATCACTGAAGGCATCTTTGTAGTACCCCAAGGATCGATATAACGACCATTTATTTTGACGGGTTTCTGCAAATTCTCATTTTCCTGGTTTTCCGCCATATTTAGATGCACCAACAATTTCTATTTTTTTTTAAAATAAATACTAGTGAGCAGCACACAGCGTCAGATCTTGCCAACTTGCTCTTATTTCTCCGACCGGTTTCGTCTGATTACGCGGACTTCATCAGGAAGTTTAAACAAGATGCCTAAAAAGAACTCATTTTATACCCTTATTTACAAAGAACAAATTACTTTCAGCAAGGGTGTGAACAGCGAAAAACAACAACACGTGCAGGATATGACTAAAATCCTGCATGACGTTGAGATTTAATCTGGGGCCCAAATCCACGTCCGGTTTTTCCCGGAAAATTTTCTCGGCTTAAGCTCGATCACCAGCGTTCACTCCCGAAAACACGGGGAGGATACCCGAACACGAGTGAGCAGCGGAAATCGAATCTATTCTCGGCTCAGCTGGTCTCAAAAGCCCCAAAAACTTTTCGGGCCCGAAAAGCGATTTGTGAACCTAAAATTCTGCTTATTATGAAATAGGGAACTTTGAGCATGTTTTCAAAACCTTAGAAAATGAAACAATTGCAAATAATCATGACTTGAAACGTTTTCCTTTTGAAGAAACAAAGCGTTTTACGTCAACCGAAAGATGTCCGAAAAGTTTCGGGACTTTTGAGAAACGCCCCCAGGAAACTACAATTGTAGATCAGATTCCGGAAAGGAGGAATCACTTTTCACTTTTCAGTGACCCTTGATGGCAGCTTCATTTTGCTAATCCGTTTATCAATATTAACATCCGATCTTTGTCTCAGGATGCTCGATTGACTTATTCTCATTTGTTCCCAAGTGAAGGATTTCTATTCAACGTTTCCCGCGGAGACCCAGAAGTTGGAAATGATAAATTTTCAAACATGGATTCTCTTGGAACGTGTTCCACGACGAACGACGTTGGGAAATCGTGGTGTATGACAAGAAACGCTGAATGCAGTGTCCAAGGTTGCTGCACGTGAATCTGTTCGTACAAGTATTCAACCTTCACAATGGATTCTTCCGTGGAAAAGGCAACCTGCGTGGAAAACTCATACATTCGTAATTTTTCTGGTACGCAATAATTTTAAGGCTTCGTGTTAAGGGAATTGGTCTTTTTACAAGATAAACAAAAGCCAAATTTAGAAACACATGAAACGCCTTCCTCTCACATAAGCAAATTGCTCGGATTCAACACTTGAATTTTAAATTTTGTATTATTGAAAACTTTCATTTAAGATATAATCTAAACGGTTAGGTTGAACTGGAACAAAAATGAGCAAAACTAAAGCTTAAGCTATAACATGAATTTTACTCAAACCTTCAGGTTAGAAAGTTATTTAGGTTGGCAACAATCAAGAACAAAGAACACAATGGTTTGTATTTGAAAAAAATAAAATCGCGAGGAAGCCTAAAAAGTAGCTAAAAAAGGTCGATTCTCAAAAACGAGAAGAACAAATTTACTTTAATTTCAGGGTCGGACGGAAAACAAAATATTGAAGTGAACGTTTTATGTACATGGATGAGTTAAAAATACACTCTTATATAAGAATATATTTTATAAGAATATTTGCGAAAATTTAAGAATATTTTAAGAATAAAGCCGAGGCTGAGATTTTGAAAAGGATATCATATAATTTTGTGAGTTGAAGCATCTGTAAATACAATACAATTTTATGTCTTTAACTTAACCGTATAAATTATTCCTTTCTCTCAACGTCGAAACTAGCCAACAAAACGAAAATTATAACCTGCACTAGCTATAGCAAAATGTTCAACGCTAATGACAGTTCGATGAACGGTACATGTAATACATATGTACAGTATTCAGCACAAAAGACATAAACTAAACCGCAAAAAAGCTAGTATTATGACAAATTCTTTCTTTTTCAAATAAGAAAACCTAGCGACAACAGATCTAGATACCAAACACTTGTAATTGATACCCCAATAAATTCTAAAACAGAAATGTCATAAGCTATCATTTAAGAAAAATACAAGGATATTTTCAGCCTAAAATCGGCAGAAAAATACGAATATTCAGCCTAAGCCGGAAAAACAACATTCTTATGAAAAAAAAGAGTGTACCAGGGAAAGTAATGAAATAGCGAGTGGCAAAGAATGTAGCAATGTACACGAGGATACAGCTGTTTTGAGAAAGGTTGTTCAAAAGAAGACCTACAGTAACCTTACTTAGGGCCTCTTCATATGAGCCCGGTTTCGGAGATCTCGCCTTACCTCCAAATCCTTTTTAAAAACTTTGATGTGTTCATATGAGAGGGCGGGCTGGCTCGGTTACCGAGATCTCGGTTTTTCCCGGAAATTTTCTCGGCTGGAACCAGTTTCACCACTTTTAGAGACCTTCTTATTAGATGGGTTATAACTACTATACTGTATCACGTAACAGCAATGTTATGGTACCACATCAAACACCAATTATTGCTTAACAAAATGCTCTCACTATTTTGAGGTAAATAGGTTGCTATGGCAACATGAAAGCTATCCAAAAACACCCTCTATTCGTCTTTACTTGCTTACATCTCATAAATGAACTCTGTGACCCCCATTTTTTATTGTAGAATAGTAATTAGCAATTTGAGATAAAAGTATCAGCAAAGTTTAAAAAAATTCTTGGGAGCCAATTCAGAGCTACCTTAATTTTTCGAAAATTTAAGGTAGCCCTGAATTGGCTGCCAAGATTTTTTTTTAACTTTGCAGATAGTCCTATCTCAAATTGCTAATTACTATTTTACAATAAAAAATGGGGGTCACCGAGTTCGTTTTTACGATATAAGCAAGTAAAGACGAAATATAGGGTGTTTTTGCTGAGCTTTCTAGACTGCAAAGCAGTCGTATTTTTTGCGAACGCAAGCGACACGGTAAAATAATATTGAAACGAAAGGTCTGGAGCGAGTGTAGAAACGGCGAGGGAGAATGGGGAGAGACGCCCTACGGGCGTGCGAGGCTCGCGCGCCTCACACGCGAGGATCACGCTTACGGCGCTTCGTGCCTTCCGAAAATGGGAAAAAACGATTGTTTTGCAGTCTATGAGCTTTCATGTTGCCATGGCAACCTTTTACGTCAAAATAGTTAGCGCATTTTGTTAAGTGATAATTGGTGTTTGGTATGGTCCCATAAGATTTCTTTTACGTGATACAGTTTTGTAGTGACAACCCTTCTAATAAAAAGGTCCTTAAAAGTAGTGAAACTGGTCCCAGCCACCTTAAGCTCGATTACCAGCGTTCACTCCCGAAAACACGGGGAGGATACCCGAACACGAGTGAGCAGCGGAAATCGAATCTATTCTCGGCTCAGCTGGTCACAAAAACCCCGAAAACTTTTCGGCCCGAAAAGCGATTTGTGAACCTAAAATTCTGCTTATTATGAAATAGGGAACTTTGAGCATGTTTTCAAAACCTTAGAAAATGAAACAATTGCAAATAATCATGACTTGAAACGTTTTCCTTTTGAAGAAACAAAGCGTTTTACGTCAACCGAAAGATGTCCGAAAAGTTTCGGGACTTTTGAGAAACGCCCCCAGGAAACTACAATTGTAGATCAGATTCCGGAAAGGAGGAATCACTTTTCACTTTTCAGTGACCCTTGATGGCAGCTTCATTTTGCCAATCCGTTTATCAATATCAACATCCGATCTTTGTCTCAGGATGCTCGATTGGCTTATTCTCATTTGTTTACTTTTATTAAGCCCAAGTGAAGGATTTCTATTCAACGTTTCCCGCGGAGACCCAGCAGTTGGAAATGATAAATTTTCAAACATGGATTTTCCTGGAACGTGTTCCACGACGAACGACGTTGGGAAATCGTGGTGTGTGACAAGAAACGCTGGTTGCAGTGTCCAAGGTTGCTGCACTTGCATCTGTTCGTACAAGTATTCAACCTTCACAATGGATTCTTCCGTGGAAAAGGCAACCTGCGTGGAAAACTCATACATTCGTAATTTTTCTGGTACGCAATAATTTTAAGGCTTCGTGTTAAGGGAATGGGTCTTTTTACAATATAAACAAAAGCCAAATTTAGAAACACATGAAACGCCTTCCTCTCACATAAGCAAATTGCTCGGATTCAACACTTGAATTTTAAATTTTGTATTATTGAAAACTTTCATTTAAGATATAATCTAAACGGTTAGGTTGAACTGGAACAAAAATGAGCAAAACTAAAGCTTAAGCTATAACATGAGTTTTACTCAAACCTTCCGGTTAGAAAGTTATTTAGGTTGGCAACAATCAAGAACAAAGAACACAATGGTTTGTATTTGAAAAAAATAAAATCGCGAGGAAGCCTAAAAAGTAGCTAAAAAAAGGTCGATTCTCAAAAACGAGAAGAACAAATTTACTTTAATTTCAGGGTCGGACGGAAAACCAAATATTGAAGTGAACGTTATATGTACATGGATGAGTTAAAAATACACCCTTTTTTTTTTGTAAGAATATATTTTATAAGAATATCAAGGCTCAAAATTTGCGAAAATTTAAGAATATTTTAAGAATAAAGCCGAGGCTGAGATTTTGAAAAGAATAGATATAATTTTGTGAGTTGAAGCATCTGTAAATACAATACAATTTTATGTTTTTAACTTAACCGTATAAATTATTCCTTTCTCTGAACGTCGAAACTAGCCAACAAAACGAAAATTATAACCTGCACTAGCTATAGCAAAATGTTCAACGCTAATGACAGTTCGATAAACGGTACATGTAATACATATGTACAGTATTCAGCACAAAAGACATAAACTAAACCGCAAAAAAGTATTATGACAAATTCTTTCTTTTTCAAATAAGAAAACCTAGCGACAACAGATCTAGATACCAAACACTTGTAATTGATACCCCAATAAATTCTAAAACAGAAATGTCATAAGCTATCATTTAAGAAAAATACAAGGATATTTTCAGCCTAAAATCGGCAGAAAAATACGAATATTCAGCCTAAGCCGGAAAAACAACATTCTTATAAAAAAAAAGAGTGTACCAGGGAAAGTAATGAAAGAGCGAGTGGCAAAGAATGTAGCAATGTACACGAGGATACAGCTGTTTTGAGAAAGGTTGTTCAAAAGAAGACCTACAGTAACCTTACTTAGGGCCTCTTTATATGAGCCCGTTTGACCGGGCTGGCTCGGTTACCGAGATCTCGGTTTTTCCCGGAAAATTTTCTCGGCTTAAGGTGGCTGGAACCAGTTTCACCACTTTTAGAGACCTTCTTATTAGATGGGTTATAACTACTATACTGTATCACGTAACAGCAATGTTATGGTACCAAATCAAACACCAATTATTGCTTAACAAAATGCTCTCACTATTTTGACGTAAAAAGGTTGCCATGGCAACATGAAAGCTCTCCAAAAACACCCTCTATTCGTCTTTACTTGCTTATATCTCAAAAATGAACTCGGTGACCCCCATTTTTTATTGTAGAATAGTAATTAGCAATTTGAGATTAAAGTATCAGCAAAGTTTAACAAAATTCTTGGGAGCCAATTTAGAGCTACCTTAAATTTTCGAAAATTTAAGGTAGCCCTGAATTGGCTCCCAAGAATTTTTGTTAACTTTGCAGATAGTCCTATCTCAAATTGCTAATTACTATTTTACAATAAAAAATGGGGGTCACCGAGTTCGTTTTTACGATAAAAGCAAGTAAAGACGAAATATAGGGTGTTTTTGCTGAGCTTTCATGTTGCCATGGCAACCTTTTACGTCAAAATAGTGAGCGCATTTTGTTAAGTGATAATTGGTGTTTGGTATTGTACCATAAGATTTCTTTTACGTGATACCGTTTTGTAGTGACAACTCTTCTAATAAAAAGGTCCTTAAAAGTAGTGAAACTGGTTCCAGCCACCTTAAGCTCGATTACCAGCGTTCACTCCCGAAAACACGGGGAGGATACCCGAACACGAGTGAGCAGCGGAAATCGAATCTATTCTCGGCTCAGCTGGTCTCAAAAGCCCCGAAAACTTTTCGGGCCCGAAAAGCGATTTGTGAACCTAAAATTCTGCTTATTATGAAATAGGGAACTTTGAGCATGTTTTCAAAACCTTAGAAAATGAAACAATTGCAAATAATCATGACTTGAAACGTTTTCCTTTTGAAGAAACAAAGCGTTTTACGTCAACCGAAAGATGTCCGAAAAGTTTCGGGACTTTTGAGAAACGCCCCCAGGAAACTACAATTGTAGATCAGATTCCGGAAAGGAGGAATCACTTTTCACTTTTCAGTGACCCTTGATGGCAGCTTCATTTTGCTAATCCATTTATCAATATCAACATCCCATCTTTGTCTCAGGATGCTCGATTGGCTTATTCTCATTTGTTTCCTTTTATTAAGCCCAAGTGAAGGATTTCTATTCAACGTTTCCCGCGGAGACCTAGATAAATTTTCAAACATGGATTCTCCTGGAACGTGTTCCACGACGAACGACGTTGGGAAATCGTGGTGTGTGACAAGAAACGCTGGTTGCAGTGTCCAAGGTTGCTGCACTTGCATCTGTTCGTACAAGTATTCAACCTTCACAATGGATTCTTCCGTGGAAAAGGCAACCTGCGTGGAAAACTCATACATCCGTAATTTTTCTGGTACGCAATAATTTTAAGGCTTCGTGTTAAGGGAATGGATCTTTTTACAATATAAAACAAAAGCCAAATTTAGAAACACATGAAACGCCTTCCTCTCACATAAGCAAATTGCTCGGATTCAACACTTGAATTTTAAATTTTGTATTATTGAAAACTTTCATTTAAGATATAATCTAAACGGTTAGGTTAAACTGGAACAAAAATGAGCAAAACTAAAGCTTAAGCTATAACATGAGTTTTACTCAAACCTTCAGGTTAGAAAGTTATTTAGGTTGGCAACAATCAAGAACAAAGAACACAATGGTTTGTATTTGAAAAAAATAAAATCGCGAGGAAGCCTAAAAAGTAGCTAAAAAAAGATCGATTCTCAAAAACGAGAAGAACAAATTTAGTTTAATTTCAGGGTCGGACGGAAAACCAAATATTGAAGTGAACGTTTTATGTACATGGATGAGTTAAAAATACACCCTTTTTTTTATAAAAGAAAAAATTTTATAAGAATATCAAGGCTGAAAATTTGCGAAAATTTAAGAATATTTTAAGAATAAAGCCGAGGCTGAGATTTTGAAAAGAATAGATATAATTTTGTGAGTTGAAACATCTGTAAATACAATACAATTTTATGTTTTTAACTTAACCGTATAAATTATTCCTTTCTCTGAGCGTCGAAACTAGCCAACAAAACGAAAATTATAACCTGCACTAGCTATAGCAAAATGTTCAACGCTAATGACAGTTCGATAATCGGTACATGTAATACATATGTACAGTATTCAGCACAAAAGACATAAACTAAACCGCAAAAAAAGTATTATGACAAATTCTTTCTTTTTCAAATAAGAAAACCTAGCGACAACAGATCTAGATACCAAACACTTGTAATTGATACCCCAATAAATTCTAAAACAGAAATGTCATAAGCTATCATTTAAGAGAAATACAAGAATATTTTCAGCCTAAAATCGGCAGAAAAATACGAATATTCAGCCTAAGCCGGAAAAACAACATTCTTACAAAAAAAAAAAGAGTGTACCAAGGAAAGTAATGAAATAGCGAGTGTCAAAGAATGTAGAAATGTACGCGAGGATACAGCTGTTTCGAGAAAGGTTGTGCAAAAGAAACATTAATACACACACATACAATACATACTTAATTAACCACTCCCCATAGGGGCTTTTCACGGCCAATGGAACACAATCAACGAAACAACAGAACACAACAACTACAACTGTTAAAGGGAACCTCCACTAAAACAACAAAATAACTTTAAACCAGAGAACATAATGTTTACAATTGGAATTGCTCAATCTTTTTCCAATGAAAGCGTTTGTATTCGAGAAAAATAAATTCCAAAAACGCTTATTTTGGCTTTCAAATTTCCCGGGCGCCGCCATCTTGAATAATTGTGACGTAACTTGGTTGCCCTATTGTTCTGATACAAAGAGCGATTGTTCTGGAACAATAGGGCAACCAAGTTACGTCACAATTATTCAAGATGGCGGCGCCCGGGAAATTTGAAAGCCAAAATAAGCGTTTTTGGAATTTATTTTTCTCGAATACAAACGCTTTCATTGGAAAAAGATTGAGCAATTCCAATTGTAAACATTATGTTCTGTGGTTTAAAGTTATTTTGTTGTTTTAGTGGAGGTTCCCTTTAAGAATCCCAACTGGCCGGAGGCAAATCAGTTGGCTATTTACAAGTGCAGCTGGGAAGTTGAACCAGGGACTACCTGGAACAAATTCAACGAGTGGTCAGAGCGGGTCTTGAACCCGGGATCTCCGGATCTCAAGGCAAGCGCCCTAACCACTGGGCCACACTGTGCCTGTGCCAGTTTGAGTCAACGAATACATGATAGCAATGCTGTCGAAAACGTCACCTAGAAATACATGCTCACGCTATGTTACCTACATGGAGATATGAGTGAGTTTCAAAATTCAGTCAAATGATCCACACCATGAATTTGTAACAAAGGGTTAGGATTCAAAGAGAAAGCATGATTCTGACGACCTACAGTAACCTTACTTATTTTATGTCACGTTTTGCACAAAAAGTCGAAGAAATGTACCATAAATCGTGGCGCACGTGCAGAACCATCGTTTTTCTAATGAACCCTTTCGTTTTTGGATATGTTTTGGTAGCTTAATAGCGAGAGAGAGCTTCAACATAAGCCTAAGCGTACTGCTACTTCATCAATTTCACCCGAATATCTCGCCACCGTAGGTCTTCACTGGACGGTCGTGTCATCTTCGATTCTGGGCGTTCACTACAAGTTGAATTTATTTTATTGAATATCTCCGATACTACCTTTCGGCATTGTCGCGAACGCTAGCGCTCTTACGCTTCTCTTGGACAACCTTTTCCGAAAAGGGCTGTATACAGATATAAGTGTTAGTAATCAGTGGAAAAAGCACTGGAAGATAGAAAGAGTAAAATTTTTCTGTCGCAGAAAGACTGCTCAGCCAGTGTGGTTCAGTGGTTAGGGCGGTGGCCTTAAGATTGTGATCGAAGATCCTTCGTTCAAGACCCGTTCTCACCACTTGTTGAATTTGATTCTGGTGGCCCATGGATCAACTTCCTGCTACGCGCGCGCTACACTTGTCATGGCCAACTGATTTGCCTCAATCGTTCTTCCGTTCTGTTCGTTTCATTGGACCTTAAAAGCCCCCGTGGGGGAGGGGCCAAGTAATTATGTATGTAAACGAAAGAGATAAATGATCCTCGCTCTCAAGTTATCTCACGTCACCTGAAAAAATCGTGGTGTCTCCCGCCAACGAGATTCGAACCCATAATCTCTGCGATGCAGGTGCAATGCTGCTGAGCTATGAAGCCACACAGTTGGGAGCAGGCCAGAAGCCCATTTCCGAGTTGCTGCATGCCTCAGTTTCAAAGCGAGTCCTGGTGCACAACCATTCAAATGGAAATGAGTTGCGTATTCTTATGCAAATAAAACTCATTTCCCTTACAATAGTTGAGCACCAAGACTCACTTCGAAACCGAGACAAACAGCAACTCGGAAATGGCCTATTTGTTGGGCTCATATCCCTATACATACATTTTGGTATTAACTAAGTATATATTGTTCAAATTAACGTTTGCCAGGAGCGTGTGGGCTGTAACTAGAAAGCGGAAGAATTAAAAAATATCTTCTTTCAAAATAATCGGTCATTGTTTACAAAACTTTAAGCACTCTTGTTCTTGAACTAGATCACGCCGAGGACAATTACCCCTCTCTCTCGGTCAATACTGAAGAAGAAGCCTTTTACAATCTAGATTAATCCTGACTTGTTTTGTACTATATTTCGGATGGCCAAACTATCCTTCTTTAGCCAGGGACAATGTAAATTGCATTAGAGGGTATCGGAACGAGAAATACAAAATAACAGTCACATTTACAATAACCCTCCTTGTAAAATGAAAAGATTGAACTTGCAAATGCCATGCAGAAAGATAAGAATATATGGATATGTTTCTTCTTGCGGGATCGGTTAAGACCATTAGATCAGCATTACTGTGCTGGTGTTTACGAATAAAGGATTGATACGTACTAGATCACGACAATATATCACGGCAGAATCAAAATTGCATTTCATATATAGCTTTGTTGAGGTCGCTCTCGTCGAAGTCATAAAATGGAAGCGAGACGGACAATTTCAAATTGGGGTAAACTTTAAATAGAATGACGAGTGATTATGAAGGCCTATTAGAATAATTAGCACAGTTTATAATTAAGGAAGCAACTTAAGGTGGCTCAAACCGGTTTCAACAAATTAATTTGGTGCGGATGAATTAGAAGGATTAAGCCTTTAACACTGTTTCACTTAACGGCAATGTTACGGATACCAAATGAAATGGCAATAATTGCTTAACAAGATGCACATATTAAGGTAACGTAATAAACGTAAAACCATCTAAAAACGCTCTATATATTGTGTTTAATTAAGGGTTTATGTCTTAAAAACGAACTCGATGACCCAATTTTTTTCTTGCTGAAAAATGATGAGCAGGCTAAGACGAAACTCTCTGCAAAGTTAAAAAAAATCCGTGGAGAGGATTCAGAGAATTTTTTAAAACTTTGCAGAAAGTTTTATCCTAGCGTGGTAATTAATCACTTTTCAGCAATAAAAGAGGGGGTCACAGAGTTCGTTTTTGAGATATATGCGTTAAAGACAAAATATAAGCTGTTTTTAGATGGCTCTTTTGTTGCCATGGTAACCCGTTACGTCACATTAATTAGTGCATCTTGTTAAGCATCTATAGGTGTTTCATATGGCATCATAACATTACCTTTAAGTGAAAACCGTTGCTAGATTCAATCCTTCCAAATAGTACGGTTTGTTGAAAGTGTTAAAACTGGTTTGAGCCTCCTTAAGTAGATGATGACGACGATGAGGATGAACTTACGTGGCCTTTGCACAATCCGATCCTATAGCTCTTTCTAGAATGACTAGCGGCACATATGAGATAGGTGGAGCGTCACTGTGACTTATTGTGTTTTAACTACGGTGCACTGACGAGGGCCAATAAGCCCGAGACAGCTGTCTGCGTCTGTTTTCTGGTTCGAGCGCTGATCATGCTAGGTTTGGCTGACCGTAGTTGCATTTTGAAGAAAATGCCTTCGTGAACGTTGTTTGATCTGTCCTAACGTAAAGTGGTTCGTTCATGCTTATCACTGTTTGTGTTGATCTAACGTAATGCATACATCGTTACACGGCATTGCAATTTTTATAAATAAGTTTATAAATGAAGTGATGTTTACTTAAGTGTCAACTGAATTTAACGGGAGGGCAGTAATTGGGGACACGCACTGTACAGAAAACAAATCAAATCAACTCGTGTCAAATGATAGGTTGCGGGGTTTTTGAGGAGATAGGAAAACTGGAGTACCCGGAGAAAAACCTCTAGGTGCAGAGTAGAAAACCAACAAACACAACCCTGTTGTAACACCAGGTCTGAGAATCGACCCAGGGCCACATTGAGGGGAGGCAAGTACTCTCACCACTGAGCCATCCATGGTGTGAATAAGCAGTTAAAACACAAGACTTGAATGGGATTAGAACTAAGGACGGAATAATTGCGCCGCAAACTGTTCCCCCAAGTGAGCTATTAAGTCATCTTGGACCTGGTCATTTGCGAGTTTGTTTTTATACCGAAAGAGGTAAACTGGTTTGGTTTGAAAGAGAGAGGATACAAGAGATATGATCATAAAATTGAACATCACTTTGGCCGGAACACCTGCTAGACTTAACTCTACTTAAACTCTTCTTAAAAAAGTCCCGTTGGCGTTTTGTTGGAATCCTCGTAATACACTTTTCCACATTGTATTCATTTTTTTCTCATTCATAGGTTGTTCAACAACGTTTGCAACAGTAAGCAAATCAAATCCACTGGTGAGGTTAGATCTTGCTGTGCAGAGTTCCAAGGGGATTTCAAACATGAATAACAATCATGATTGTTTAATAGAGAATGTACTGTACCTTGACTTGAACACATGGAAAACTCTTGGATCCAAGGAGAAAAGCACATTTGCATTGGCAAAGACTAAAAAGTGGCCTTACATGGAGCTTCAGGTTAGTTGTTTCATGTCTGCCTCGCTGATTCAATCATACATCTTTTGTATGTTCTTTACTTAGTATCTTACTTAATATACTATCTGCGTTAAAAATATTGGCATTCCTGGTTGAGTCTACGTTTATCTCATTCATTCATTCACTCACTCACTCACTCACTAAAACAAACACTAAATACCCCATGGTACACAGAGAACATTGCCTGTAGGGCAGAACTTGGACGGTACCCTTTAAGTATAGACATAAAAGCTTCAATATTTAGTTACTCGCTTAGATTACAGCATAAAACAGTCAACCCTCTATTAAAGGAAGCCTTTCATCACGCAAAAAGTCACAGCCAATTTTTTGATGTATTAAATAATGACGAAACTATACGAATGCACTCTATAGGCAATACATCAAGCCAACTACACATTAAGAATGCTCGTTCCTCCATAAAGAATCAGCTTAAAAAGGACTACATTCGAAATTGGCTGAAGGCTCGCAACAACACTTCCGAAGGCTCTAGAGAGAAATTTACACACAAAGAAGTCAAATTCGACTACCAATTGGAAGACTATCTCAAAACTATCAGAAACCCAGCACATAGAATAAGTATGACAAAATTGCGTCTGGGGGTTCATAGCTTGCGAATACAGACTGGGAAATACGAAAATAGAGGTGCACCAATCCCAGTAGATGGAAGAACGTGTTTAGTCTGCAATAGAGGCTATATAGAAGATGAGCGGCACTTCTTGATGTATTGCCCAGGGTACGATAACATTAGAAATGAGCTCCATTCTCTCCTTTCAACACACGATGTTGCTTTCAAAAGCCTTAATGATGAGGATAAAATTAGGTATTTACTTACCCTAGAAAACGAAAGCACTTCAAAGATAATAGGTAAATACACATATTTAATGTTTCAGAAGAGAAAAGACTTCCTAAATGCAAAATAATTAAAATAATAATTTTATACCAATTGTATTACAAGTAATTGTATGATCTTTTTAGTTAATTAGTTATTCAAGTAGATATCATCACCTTTATTGTAACGAGACCGATACCTCCCTTTGGAGAGTAAGGCGCAATAAAGATTTACTGTTTACTGTTTACTGTTTACTCACTCACTCACTCACTCACTCACTCACTCACTCACTCACTCACTCACTCACTCACTCACTCACTCACTCACTCAACAACTTCAAGAGAGAAATGTACACAAAAGGAAGTTAAAAATAATTATCAATTTGAAAACTACCTGACATTAATTATAATGATTAAGCCAGCACAAAGAATTAGCCTGACAAGGTTTAGATTAGGATGTCATGCATTATGTTATGAATACAAACTGGCAAGTAGAGGAGCATTAATCCCAGTAGAAGAGCAAACGTGTTTAGTATTCAAAGAAAATTGCATAGAAAATGAACAGCATTTGTGGATGTATTGTCGGGATTTTACCCTTAAGACGTGAGCTGCACTCACATATTTCAAACGCTGACACTCGTTACACCAATAGGCCATTTCCGAGATCATGTCTTCCTCATCTTCAACGCGAGTCTAAGTGCGAAGTTTTTGTTATGAAAATTAGTTTTCATTCATATGTAAAGTAGAACCAATTACCATTACAAAAGCTTCGCACTTAGACTCGCTTTGAAGAGGAGGCAGACTTGAACTCGGAAATGGCCTATTTAAGTAATAACGAGAAGACGAAATATTTACTTACAGCAGAAAACAGGGTTACATCTAAAATAATAGGTAAAAATATCAGTTTAATGTTTCAAAAAAGAAAAGAGAATCTTAATTCACAAATGTAATAAGCGCTATGAATTTTCTAATTACTTGTATACGGATATGGTAAATGTTATTTTGTATTTTTATTAGTTAATGTTCAAACATTTATTGTAACTAGACCAATACCTCCCTTGGAGAGTAGAGAGAGTTTCAATCAAAAAGGACGGAGACAATCCAGTAAACCAATCAAAACTCGAAGTAATTATACGTAGCCGATACAAAGCGCGTGGCCCGGTTGTTCAAAAGCCGATTAACGCTAATCCCAGATTAAAAATTAACCAAGGAGTTTATTTCTCTACTCCCAAATGCTGTTCAACGCTGATATTCGCGGGCAAAACTTTACATTTGAAGAAGTCAATCTTGAAAAACAAAAATAAGAAAAAGAAACTTTTACCAAAAAGTTGAAAACATGGAACAAACGTTTACGCTAATCCTGGATTAACTTAATCGGCTTTCAAGGAGTTTATTTCTCTACTCCCAAATGCTGTTCAACGCTGTTATTCGCGGGCAAAACTTTACATTTGAAGAAGTCAATCTTGAAAAACAAAAATAAGTAAAAGAAACTTTCACCAAAAAGTTGAAAACATGGATCAAAAGTTTACGCTAATCCTGGATTAACTTAATCGGCTTTCAAATAACCGGATCCTGATTGGTTGAAAAAGTTGCGCGAGAACTTTTAACCACTCAGTGAGTGAAGTAATGCAAAACCAAAGTAATTCGCTAATCACTTTCGACTCTCAATTGAAAACCGCTCTAAGACGCAATAAAGAATACTATTACTATCACTCATTCGTTCATCCACTAACTCAGTCAGTCAGTATCTAGTGGCCGCCTTTTTCAAGCGTAGCACTGACAACAGAGAGTGTACTAAGAGGTGACGCTATGGGACTTTCTAATCATCGACAAGCGACTTTGAATATACCGAAAAAACTGCGACAGTCAAAACGAAAAGCACTGAAAAATACAACGCTAATTTTGACCTCACGGAAAAGAGCCTAGAAGAGGTAATGACCATTGCGGTAACATCGGGAAGGTTACCGAGAAAATGTGTAGCAAGGAAGACATTTGAAACGCCGGAAAAACGACGTTTGTCCGTCGTGGGGTGTTATAGGCAGAGAAAGTGTGTAACAACATTCCAGGAATAAAATTCGTATGAACGGTATGGTTATTTGGAGAGAATATTGACATTTTCCCATCGGGTCCTGGCGTGCTCCACGTGACCTCAAACGTCGCGTTGTCAGGACAACAACAGTAACGAAATGTGCAGAAATGTAAATCGCACGTGCGGAATGTGCACGACCATCGTTTTTGTTCATTAAAGGGGCTAGGTCACGCAATTTTAGGCAATTGCAGCACTGATCGAATGGTCATAGAATTAACTAAAATATCAAAATAACTGTTCAAAACTATAGAAGAATTCTAACAAAACACAGGGAAGCCAAGAAGGGACATGGATGGACAAAACTGGAGAGGATTGAAATGGATTGAATTTGGGTAAATTTGAAAAACGTCGGCCCACCTTTTTTCAAATTTATATCAGTCTATATCAAGATGTCATTTACAAAGCTGGAAAATCATTCTCAAGTTGTTATATGGGCATGATTTTGCAAATGAAAGACTCTTGCTCTGCCAATTTGATGTTTAGAGCTCATAATTAACAAAATTAAACAAAATTACCTGAAATAGCGTGACCTAGCCCCTTTAAGCTGATTGTTTCACCACTTATGTCCAGGATTGAAATTGCCAGCAAAATCTTATCGCAAAAATCGGAAGAATAGCAAATTAATAACGAAGAGAACGAAACAAAAGGCAAAGGCACCCTAAGAAAGCCGCAAATGTAGCAAATATCGCAAAATTTGCATCATATCATCATCATCATCATCACTCTAAGATATTTATTCGGGAATTTACATATTCTTACATAACTGCTATTTTTTTGTTTCACCAGTGGAATGGAACCATGACCCCGTCATACTTTGGCTACATTATGAAACTGGAGATGAACTGTAGCAGTGGTCCAGGCAAGAAAGGAGGAACACAGTTCTGCGTTGTGTTTAAAACAAAGGGCAATCGCACATGTAAATATGAAAGATCCTTTTAGGGTGGGAGGGGTACTTGGTTCAGTGAGCAGCTGTTATAATGGTTCGGGGAATTGCCCTAGAAGACAAGAGACCGAAACAGGCATACACTAGGCACAATGAATATAATAAATATAGGATATGTAATATTCTATTTATTATAAAAACACCAATGAAATACTAAATCATTTCACGAAAGGGATCGAAAAGCGCGATTTTTATACGTAACCATAGCAACAGTGATATCTTCACGTGTGAAGATATCTGGTTGGTTATCTGGTTGTTTTTAATTAAAACCCGCAAATTTTGCTATTTCACCTATACACAGATACACATCGTCCGATTTTCCGGATTCCGGAATCCCCGAGGACTCCAGAAAATGTGAGGCTTTAGAATTCGGAATCCACAGATTTCGATGGAATCTCGGCTCCTTTTCAGCCGAACTCCGGAATCCACGACTCGGGATCCGGGATCAACTATTTAGGATCCGACGGCCACCTCGATTCCTTTACAAGGGCGATGCAATACTTAATCGACCGCTCATAGGGGCTTTTCTTGGACAATCACGTAAAAGAGTAGAACGGAACAACTTTAAGAATCCCAACTGGCCGGGGGCAAACCAGTTGACTATTTACAAATGCAGTTGCACTGGGCTGCACGGCTTCCTCCAGCAACAAAGTGTGATATGTGACAAATGAAGCTACACAGTTCCTTGTCCCTGATTCTTCAATAGTATTTTTGTGTCCGATTTTTTGTTGTCACTTCAACAGGGTTCATTTCAGGATCCACGCAGGCTCCGACGAAATCCATTGCTACAAAAAGTACTCTAACCCGAAATGTAACCAGAGAAAATCAGTCGTCCCCCATAGCGATGACGTCCGTGACAACACAAAGACGAACTGTTGCGGTAACATCCTCAGGACAGGTTGGTTGGCTAAATTTATTTCTTCTGTGTGTATAGGCCTGTGACGGGAAGGGAGGAGAGGGGGGGGGGGGGGTGGTGGGGAGTGGTGGAATAAGAAATACGGGAGAACTTCAGGATCCACTTACATTTCTCTTATCATTCGAATCTGGACATGATTTCCATTCAGGTTGTCGACACTTCAGTCAAACCGACCGGTTGCTAAAGTATTTGAGCATCGTACTTTCGTTCTTGCGAGTTCACAACACTCAGGGCTTTAAAACTAACTGAGGAGAAAGCGCTGCCTTTGTAATTTCATTAGGACATAGTCAGACTTTCAAGTCTTCTCTGATAACGAATATAACTCGTGGGTATCGCCGGTCTCACTGTGGGACGTTAAAGAATCTACATAATGCTGTTCGTGAAGAATCCCCGGAGACCCACGGCGTTGGTGGTCTACCTCTCGGAGAATTGTAAATTTCCATGAAACCGATCTTGTATGTGCGGTAGTGTATAAATCCAGTAACACTACCACCATTACCGTTCTTTTCAGTGCATTGGCTCCCTCCATCATCTTCAACAAGGCATGATAAGGGAGCGGAGAGGGCGAATATTGTGGTGCAAGGGATTGAAAGAGATGGGAAATGGAACAATAGGTGGAGCTGGGATCAATAGAGCGGTTTTCCATTGAGTCTCGAAAGTAATTGGCGAATTGCTTTGGTTTTGCATTATTTCACTCAGTGATTGGCTCAAAGTTCTCGCGATATTTTTTCAACCAATCAGAAGTGAAACCAAAACCAATCGTGGCTCGCGCGTGCACATTTTCCCGCGCTTTGTGTCGGCTGTGTGTAATTACATGTACTTCGAGTTTTTATTGGTTTACTGCATTGTCTCCGTCCTTTTTGATTGGCCAAAGTAATTACTTTGGTTTTGGTTTTACGACACTCAATTGAAACTCGCTCTATGGGCACTGAAATCATACAATTTTTGTCATGGATAAATGATTTGTATTAAGCGCTTGATTTGTAATCTAGGTTGCAACCTCTAAAAGGACCACAGGAAGGAAATTAAATTCATCAGAAATTACGTTTGCAACGTCACCAGATACTAAAAGAGTTACTTCGAAGTCTAAAGATTCGTCAGCGACAACAGCATCTCCGCGAACAGGACAAGTAACACAAAAGTCCACAACAACTGATTATTACATGGGAAGCGACAAGTTCAAGAAAAGGGAAAACAAAGTGAGGGGCAAAAAGGGAAAACAAGAGATGATAACGATCGCCGTTGTGGCTGGTGTGGCCGCAGTGTTCTGCTTACTTGTTCTGCTGCTTGTCTGGTTTATTATCAGACAACGAAAAACAAACAGGTAGTTTGTATGTTGCATAATATTCCTCTAAAATTACTAGGCCGAGAAGCGAACTGAAGCTTTCCGGATCAACATTCAGAATTGAAAATGCCTCAGGAGGAAGGACTGCTTTACTCATGAAAGGACACAGTTTCGAGCAAGAGGCCCTCTTTTTCTGGGAGGTTACTAAGGAAGTATATATTTCGCATCCCTTTATAACCTCGTTTAGCATTTGTTCGATGAAGGGGACTTTTGAGAATTCTATTAGATAATTGTAAGCATTCAAATATGATTGTGACGTGAACGAGTGCCATTTGTGCTATATACGGTACTAGACTACGGAGTAAAGTCAAAGAAAAGTAACTTTTTTGGTTGAGTACCTATAGAGAGCACGTAACAGATAATTACGTATAGAGAGGCAAAGGGAGCCGGTCTACAGTCATCCTATTGAGGCAGAACAGGGAACCGTTTATATGATGAATATTGGTAAAGTTGTGTAATATTTGACTTTGAAGTGCAGGGTATCGGCGGTTTAAGAGGGAGACTGGATTCCAGTCCTTATAATATTTTGTTGTGAAAAATGAGGGTCATATTAATCTTTCAAAATGATCTCTTTTTTTTTTCACAGATTACCAGCAAATAGTGTTACTGAAACAACAGGTAGTATGTTTTGGTATAACATGGAACATCGTTATAATAATTTGACAAAATAAGCCTGTGAAAACCTAGACTTGAACAAGGATCGAACCATTGAGGTCCCGAATCGAGCTCCATCAAGCCAGTAAGCTTAGTAGTCAACTGACTGGGAGCTGCCGATCACTTGCGAATTCGTATCAAACTACGAAGATTAGCGAGTGTGGGGATAAGTTTGCGGAAAGAAAGATTTATTATAGTTTCCCCAATCATATTGAAATTTAAAGTTTTCCAAACTATTCGGACTTAAATATCAGAGAAAACACTCTCACCCTCTTTATCTTGAATACGATAACGCCTAATATATATGCAAACGTGAAAACCTTGCGATAAGCTAGAAACACATCGAAGAAGAACCAAATAAGCCTGTACTAATGTGCATATTAAGTGCGGGCTATAGACGAAAGAAAAAATATCATCCTCGCATGCACTTATCTGGACAATTTAATTAAGCAATTGTCTCTTATAGACAACTGAAAAATTCAGGTAGGTCCAATGGAATTCCAACGTAGAGGTCATGGGATCGAATCTCGTCGGAACAACTTGGAATTTTCGGGTGTCCATAAGTGACAATTATTTTAATAGTCCAGATACGTGCGATGATAATTTCTCTTCAAGTAAAGCTATGATCCTTGCAGTTATGGACGCAATTTTAGCAATTGCGTAGAGAAGCCTGAAGAATTCAGGACTTCAACGGGGTTAACCCGTGACCTCGCGATACCGGTGCGACGCTCTAACCAACTGAGCTATGAAGCCACTGACGTTGGGAGCTGGTCATTTGTGGATTCTTATTTTCCCGTGAGGAATGAATCGATGAACGAAATGATATATCAAATGAATCATATACTGAACAGTTGGTTAGATCGTCCCACCGGTACCGCTAGGTCACGGGTTCAAACTCCGTTGAAGTCCTGAATTTTTCAGGCTTCTCCGACGCAATTGCTAAAATTGCGTCCATCATAGCTTTACTTGATTTCATATCCGCAGTTCAGTATATGATTCATTTCATATTTCATTTCGTTTATAATTTCTCGGTTCGTTTAAAACCAATAGTGTGCGCAAACAAATTATTGGACCTGTGGTGCGTCTCTCAAAGGAAGGTGTACAAACGAAAATATTCGAAAAAAAAAGAAACTGTTCTGAAAAAAAGATTTCATTTTGTTTAGCTTGAAAGCGAAAATGTTAGAAAAATATTACTTTACTGTGAAAAAGAACACGTAATTTGTATTCAAATGTCATGGAATCAGAGAGTGGAAAATCAAACTTCGTGAATGATGGAGGGTCATTGGAGTGAAATGTTCATTCTTCAACTTTTGAAGTTGCGAAAGAAGCCTGAAAAAAAAGTCTAGGTTTGACCCCAATTTGAAGCAATAGGCGACGTTCGATATATCAATATATACTTGGCTGCGAGGCTTTATGGTTAAATTTGAATATTATTTTGTATAGAAATCTCCCCTGAGATTTGTGAGACAAACATGACAGAACTGAGCCGTGAAATTTGACCATATAGCCTCGTAGAAAGGCCCGAATATTGATATATCGAACTCTGCCTATTACTGGATTTGTTTCCAGGCTTCTTTTGCAATTGCATAAGTTGCGCAATTTACTTCGGTAAGCTCTTTAACATCAATTAACTCAACTCGGCAGTTGAAATTTTGGATACATAAAATGAACTCGCTCTTCACCAGGTCCCAGTTAATAGAGCAGACTGCAGTATACAACGCGCATTTCACCGTCACGGGTTCATATCCCGGACGTTCGAGCCTGTATTTTTTCAAGCTTCTTTGACAACTTCATAAGTTGCACATTTAAGTGCGATGTTTTTCCCAAGTTCAAATTTATGAATTATCATCATGTTCTCTATCAGGGGCAAAGTTTCTTTGCTAGCTTTCCAAATATAGCAACATTT
>NC_090875.1:27179479-27181979 GCF_036669935.1 Montipora foliosa
AAACTGTATTTAGTAGTGTGACCGACGCTTCCCGAGGTAAATTTCCCGTGTTAAATATCCATGGATACGTCAAAAAGATCAGTGGAAGCGCCCATGACATTTAACGTGGGAAGTTGGAAGGGTGTTTTGATGCCCGAGGTACAAGAGCCAATCGCTATGCTGATAAAGTTGTGATTAAATTTCCCGCCAATAAATTGCGTGAGATTTCGTTTTACCTCGGTAATCTTCGTAACGCGTGACCCCTAGTTAACGCGGTAGACTAAAACTCAAGTGTGAGGCACCGCGGGATAATTTACCATGGGAAATGGCATTTACCATGGTGAGTGTAACCGCACCTATAGAAACAATGGTCGGGGTATTTTCAGTTTATAAGCACCAAAATTAAGTTGTCATCTAAAACAGGTTCAAAAACTGCTTTTTCCATACTAAACACGAACAATTGACAACATGCATCAAAACTGACATCGAATTTAATGAGTCCAATATCTTTGCGTAGGTTTTCGGGAAAGAGCTGGCGTGGAAAGGAGATATGAGAGAAAGCGAACTGCGATAAACGAATACGACCAGTGATGCAGAGACTAGCGGCTGACACTAACAAAAATTTGAAAGATTTACCTCTTCACCCAAAATCTGCCTTTGCACGTCAATCCTTTTACACGAAGAAAAGCTATTTTTATTTATGATCAGATAGTTGAAACTGACCCTCTTTCTTCGAAATGTCATTTCAAGGGTATCGAATGCATGAATGTCGAATGTCTTTGCTGTCTTTGCGAGCATGCGAGCACTGTGTTTTATTTCGCGAGCATGAGCAATAACCAAATTTGTCTTGCGAGCAGCGAGCAATTTAGAAAAAATTAACTGGCGAGCAGCGAGCACTTGGAGCTACTCGCTCTCAATTCAACCAATCTACCACGTCCGATGCCAAATTACGTCATGTTTTCACCTTTTTAATTCTCTCAACGTTAATTTGTTCTTTCGAAAATCATCTGCAAGATTTTAGCTCATAAATATTCGTAAAGACTGCGTAAACAATTCGCCTCTCCACAGAGGATTATGTGACCTCGTGAGAACTTGAGGCAATGAAGCAACCGGAATTCCTGAAACTTCTTGGTCGAAAGGGGTTCAGTACGATGTAGTAAAACGCTATTTCTGTAGCAAAATATCGGCGAAGAACGATTGACGAACTTTCGAGCAATCGAACAAATTTCAAGGAGCATTCGAGAATGCGTGGCCATTTCCAAACTTTTCGAGCACCAGCCAGGAAGCACTCGTCTAAAATTTGCGAGCAAATCTAGCAATGGCCAAATTTTGCGAGCACTTGAAAATTTGAAAGGACCACTCGGTACCCCTTATTTCCCTATATCTATCCCCCTCTTGAACCGTATACCGAACGCCGAATGGTTAGCTAAAGTGATTAGCAGTACTTACCGATTTTATTACGTATAGGTATTCAGTCTACTCAGCGCTCAACGTGCTATAAACTTCACCGGCTGTCCCCTCCCCGGTCAACCGGAAATTAAGGGACCGAGAATAGAGCACTTCGGGGAAAAAGAGGAAACTTTTTCCTGACTTGTCTCATTGCGGAATTATCGCATCACTTGAGACATTTGAAGAATGGGTCGACAAAACGAAAGCAAATAGAAATTTAAAATGTCAACTGTTTGGGGTTTGGGTCATCCATCACATGATTCCATATCAAATTTCTTCTCTTACAGAATTTAAACATGCTCTTATTATTTCCCATCGCGGATCGCCAGAATTGTGTTGGAACATGGCTCTACTCACAGGGCTTAGTCTTATGTGGTTTTTTTTCGCTGAGAGTCGAAGCGATTATGTCTTGGCCAAGATAACAAGACAGGACTACATCGATAGGTTTACGAATGATGTCTCGCATTGTGGAAATTGTAGCAAGTATAACGCGAGTGAAAATTCACCAGGCATTTGTACGTGCAACAGATTGCCATGTGAAACGCAACGAAAAAAAATAGGAGGTTCTGTCTTTATCCGATCCCAAGGACGATGCATGTCTAGTTGCGACTTATTACAAAGTAAGTGGTTTTTTTATATATTCTTTTGTGCATTGCAGTTAATGGTAATTGATTAGTAATTAGAAATTAGACGCGTCCACTCAATAAGTTTTCAGAATCCTCTGATTAGTTTCGTTTTCTAAACACTTTTTCCTCAAACACAGTCAGAGGGCAACTTTCCGAAGTACTAGTGTTTTAGTTTGTTCCCACGTAGATTTGTGCGTATGGGTTATTGTTATGATATCATGCTTGTTTTACAGTCACGCCACACATTGCAATCACGCGATCGCGCAGTTTTTAGCTAAGATAGCATTTCATCCAGTGTCTTTTGTGAACTTGGTAAAAAAAAAAATCAAGGAAATTTAAAGTGGTACTATGATCAAATTTTTACCCCTTGATTTTTTGAGTGTATCACATAGAATTCCATGAAAGAACAAAAACGCCATTTACCGTTTGCAAATATTTTCCTTAGT
>NC_090875.1:27189479-27201979 GCF_036669935.1 Montipora foliosa
TGACACCGAAACCCCAAACTTAGCTAACTTTAGGCCTAATTTAGCCTTAGTATCTGAGTGCAATATATAGTTGATTCAATTTGGCTCTCACATTTTGAATCAGCCCCTTGTGTTGCAATGTCTCGTTAGACCATAAGACCAAAGAAGCTGGGAAGTAGTAAGAAACCGAGTCAACTTTTTAGAGCCGCGAGAACTTAAAAATTCCTAGAGAGTTTTTTTTCATAAATTTCGTTTCATTGTTGTAATTTCTTTGATTCCGTTATGTTGCCAGTTACACTCTGCAATTACACTGCAACACCAAGCCCATCGTCTACCGTGGGAAGTCCATGCACCATAGTCACCCCAAGTATCCAAACAACGACACCAACTCCAACGACGACAACTAAGGTATCACCCGTTTAAGGTGTAATCACGATCACAATTCAGTCACAGTATTAAACTGCAACTCTTGGAAACATACATTGAATACAAGCAAGAGAAAATGAGGGGACAGAGAGGGAGGCTTCCGGTCCAGCCCTTGGGATATGTCATGTCCACGAAAGTTATTTTTAGACGAGCGGAAGTCTTTGTTCTGTCTTCCGAGACGTCCGCATGCAGGCCAGCTTCGGTCTGATGTTTGCATGAATATAAATATTCATCAGCCTTCCACGTGCGCCGCCATTTTCTCTTTTCACTAAGAACCTGAGAGCGAGGCAAGACTGCATGCGCACGTCTCGGAAGACAGGCTTCCGCTCGTCTAAAAATAACTTTCGTGGACATGACATATCCCGGCCAACGCCCTGAGCCTCCCTCTCTGTCCCCTCATTTTCTCGTGATACAAGCCACTTCGTAGGTGTGGCCGTCAACGACCACTTGATTGCGAAAACTCCAATTAAAACGAACGCACACGATCACCGCACTTGACACGCGCGCGTAAACTCGTTATTGTGATAGCCGACTTCCAAGTAAAATCCCCTATGGCTTGCTAGCGATGTCTGAAACGATATTACGGTGGAACTTGATGTTATGATCTGATGCGTGGTTCACACCAGGACGCAAAAGAAAGAAAGTCTAGGTATAGGCTAACTACTCCAACAGCGAACTAATTGCGAGGAATAGAAAAAAAAGCCTGCGCTAAACAAAGAAAAGAAACATAATAAATATGCAATGGCGACTTACTTTTGTGCAGCTGTGAAGTAGCGCACATGTCGACCAAACGAATTACAGCAATATATAACAAACCTTCCAGTAACTGAAATGTAAACCCAAAAACTGAAATGCGATCGTTGCTAACTGTAACGTTACAGTTAGCAACGGTCAATTGTTACTACGCCCTTTTTTGTATTGTGACAATACAAAAATGGCGTAGTTTGAACTAACGTGCGTTATTAAAGGCGTAAAAGGATAAAAACATGAAGTAATATGAGCGTTTCGAACCAACGGTAGGGGTGTAACAACTGAAATGGTGATTATAAGCTTGTGAGCAATACTTTTCTGTGGTTCTGTTTAATGTGCTGTACAACGCCGTTCTAACATTTGAGTTTGTGGGTGAAATCCTAAATTGTGACCATTTTAATGAAAGCTACTGAGCAGTACTTTCCTGTAGTTCTGTTTATTATGTTGTACAAGGTGGTGCAAACTTTTGAGTCTGTGGGTGAAATCCTCAAGTGTGACCATTCAAATGAAAGCTACTGAGCAGTACTTTCCTACGGATCTGTTTATTTTGTCGTACAAGGTGGTTCTAACTTTTGAGTCTGTGGGTGAAATGCAAAAGTGACCATTCAAATGAAAGCTTCTGGGCAGTACTTTCCCGTTGTGCTGTTTATTATGCTCTAACTTTTCTACTGAGCCTAAATTTCCTGTGGTACTATATAGAAAACTGTGTTGTTGTTTTTGTTTTTGATAACCCCGAGAAATCTTTTGCTTCTTGGATATTAAGCCTCCAGATGTTGATGGACCTGATCCAATTGTGATCGCCCTTTTGGCCTTATTAGTTGTATGCCTCATCATTGGAGCTCCAGTGATTTGCTTTTGTTTCTATACCAGAGGGCGTAATTGGTAAGTCTCTTTACTTGTAAAGCATGGCTTATATAGACATAAACTTCGACATTATAGGGTTGTATGTAAAACTTTCGTTAACGCTTTTCTTTCCATATTTTGTATTCCTATTGGAGCGAACTTTTCAACATTGTTATCAATCAATCGATCATGTAGGTGTATGCGCAATGTTCCAGGATTGTGAGCAACTGTAAATTAAATCGAATTTTACACTCAGATAAAGCAATCACGGCTAAATTAGAGCGGCTTTCAATTGAGTGTCGTAAAACCAAAACCAAAGTAATTACTTTGGCCAATGAAAAACGACGGAGACAACCCAGTAAACCAATCAAAACTCCAAGTAATTACACGTAGCCGACACAAAGCGCGGGAAAATGTGTACGCGCAAGCCACGATTGCTTTTGGTTTCACTTCTGATTGGTTGAAAAAATGGCGCGAGAACTTTCAACCAATCACTGAGTGAAGTAAACGCAAAACCAAAGCAATTCGCTAATTACTTTCGACACTGAATTGAAAACCGCTCTAAGCATGCATACTGACAAAAAAATAATGCATTTTGGGTCCTAAGAAACGGAGACTTTTTCGCTGTATTTATTGATAGAAAATGAAGCGGTAAAATCTAAACGACAACGCGGCTGATTTATTGAGTAATATTAAATTAACAAAATACACTTTGTCATACAAGAACCGCCGACGAGTTTCAAGAATTAAAAAGTTTAAGGTGGCTTAAACTGGTTTCAATAATCTGGAGGGAATGTCTTATTAGAAACTCCACATGAGTGAATGAAATACCAATAATTAACAAGATGCACAAATTAATGTGACCTAATAAATTATCATGGCAACAAAAGAGCCATCTAAAACGCCTTATATTTTGTGTTTAAGCGCTTATATCTCAAAAACGAAGTCGGTGTCCGCCATTTTTTATCGCTTAAAAGAGATTTGCAGGCTAAGTGAAACTCTCTGCAAAGTTTCAAAAAGTACTCTGAAACGGATTCAGATCCACCTTAAGGTAATTCTCTTGAAAATGACATACTAACCAGATTTCTGTCAAACTTGGCGCAATTGATATTCATGCACAGGACATTAAAAAAATGCAGTAAAAAGATGGGGTCACCGTGCTTGTTTTCGCGCTGCATAGCTTGATTCTAAGTGTTTTTTTTACCAAATTACGCCAGAAGCGTTCGACACTTGATCAACCCCGAAAAATTGCAGTTATCTAGCAAAAGCTATTGAATATTACTGAAAATTTGAGCCTACTTCTTTGTCCGGCCCAAAGTCTTTCAGTAAAGTGATTTCAAATTGCTCGATCTTGCAAAAAAAAGTAAGCAAATTGGACCGCTACATCATCACCTCACACTTTCACGTCATTTATATATAAATAACACCAACTTCTACTAACCAACTTTTTTACTTCATAAAATATGTCTTCCGTGTACCTATTACAAGTACATAACACCACTAAAAGGAGGGGGTCACCGTGCTAGTTCAGGAGAAATAGCTATTCCTTGACAGACTAAGCTTGGCGTCAGTGAAAATTCGCCATTTTATCAATGTGCGCGAGCTTATGCGCGCGCCAATGACGCAAGAAATTATGCCCAATAGGGTTGCGCAATGCGAAACCAGGGAATCACCTTAAATTTTCCAATTAACCAGTATCAAAAATACCATAACAATCTTTGTTTGTCCCCAAAATTTTGCATTAACATTGATTCCAGTTTTTTCTTGTGACCATTGTAAGTCCCAAGAGAACATAAAAACAATGCTTATGCAAATTTGGAAGGGACAAACAAAGAGTATTTTGATACTGGTTTATTGTGAACGTGCCTATGAATCTGCTCCAGAGAACTTTTTTTAACTTTTCAGGGAATTTTATCTCAGCGTGCAAATCTCTCTCTAGCAATAAAAAGTGGGGGTCACCTGGTTCGTTTTTGAGATATACGTGTTAAAGTAAAAAATAAGTTGTTTTTAAATGACTCTTTTGTTGCCACGACAACCTATTAGATCACATTAATGAGTGCATCTTTTTAAGCAATGGGCCTTTTTCGCGCGGTGGCCATATTGACTATAGACATTAGATTTCATACCCTGAGCCTCGAGTTGAAATGTTTGGGAACGAGTTTCGATTCCCAAAAACAAAAGGTTTCAATCCCTCGGGACTCAACATGGCTACTGTTTGGTTAAGGCCTATTAATGTTGTTTGATATAGTGCCACATAATTGCCGTTAAGCAAAGTAGTTGGTTAGATTCAATCCTTCCCAATAGTACAGTTTGAGCCTCCTTAAATAAAGGCAAAAATATTAATTATCGGAAAGCATATAAAGAGCACCTTAGGTGGCTGCTATAAGGGTGTTTTCACATGACGTCAGGGCGGCCATGTTGGCGTTCCAAAACAAAGGAATGGCGGCCATGATGGTGTACCAAACTAATCCTCTGGGATTTGAACTCTATTCTTATGCAAATAGTTTCTTTTGTTTCAGTAATCCAATATAGCTGCTAGTCACTTGAGTGAAAACGCTCCACAGGGTTCTAGGACGACGACGACGGCTACGAGAACGTCACAAAGCAATGGGCTCAATGAATAAAAACAAAGGCTCTGCGCGCCCTGCGCGTGCGTTTTGCATTTTGGTACATTTCTTTGCCGTCCTCGTCCTGACAACGACGTGAATTGACCAGATTTGAAGTTGTGTAGAGGACGAGAGAACCTGACGCAAATTTTTTTTAAATTTCTTCCCAAACAACCACACCGTTCATACCAGTTTTATTCCTGCAATGTTGATACACACTTTCCATTTCGAGCGACGTGGGGATATAACGAAATTATTGCAGTAACGGGAAATAATATTTTTAGACTACGTTCTCGTTGGCGTCGTCGTCGTCGACGTTGTGTAAGTTCCCTATTGTCCTACAAGTAAACACTGCCAGATGTAATAAGCGGGGAAGGGATTTTGACGAGGAAGGTAAACTGGAGTACCGGGAGGAAAATCCTTTAGTCAGGTTAAGTTTGACCGAAACTCAGTCGCTATATATATAGTTGTACCGATGCCTGCAGAAGGTATTTGTTATCCTCTGGGTGGGTGCGTGGTAACCGCCAATCTCCGACGAAATTCGGGTTTACCGTTGCTGCTGTCAGAATTTCATACAATTAAAGAGTCTCCTTTTCAAAGGAATGCGAGCGAAATGCATTATCAGTCAAATCCACAATGTTGGAATCCACGAAAAAAGTTTGGCCCTCGGTCATGAAGCACGGACCTCGCTGCGCTCGGTCCGCACGCCATGACCGAGGGCTTAATATTTTCCGGTGTTTGGCCCTCCCACTCAGTCAATAAGTACATATTATTTCCCATGTGCAAAAGAACTGTAAATATATAGCTTTGGAACACCACTTTCAAAGATATTCGTAGGAAAGTAATCGCTACTTGACTTAATTAAAAACGATTTGTTTTTTTCAAAAGGAACCTTCATCGAAGCGAAGGCGGAAATTTTGCAGGTATCCACTATTATTAAATTCTCAACCTCGGATAATGCAATTTTAGCTTTTTCATTGGTTCACTGGATCTCGGTTATCAGCCATTTTACCTGCGTTTGACCTTATATGGAAATGAATGTTGCAAATGTCAAGGCAGTGCAGTTCATATTTTGTACTTTAACCAGTAGCTCGCCCATACTCGCGATTCAACTTAAACTGAATATCACCTCAAAAAACACGTTCCGCTCAGCAGTACTCTGCACTTTTCTAACACTAAGCCTTTGGTTGGCTAAACTCATTGTTTTAGAGGCTCCTAAAATTGGACTAAACTGGTTGTAATTTGATCTACCACCGCGCAAGGGGAACGAATGGGTTTACTACCGGGTTGACATCCCAGAGTGCTTTGCATTTAAGTTAAATTTGAAAACAGCGGTGCAAGGTAATTTGTGACGTCAACCCAGTATCGCACCCATTCTCCATAAGAATAAAAAGGCGAGTTTTCAATAAAAAGGTTCTAAAAAATAGGTACTCATTGCGTACGTGTGGTAGTGCAGTAACTTGACACAGTGCCTTATTCCATAACTGTCAACTGAACTGCGTTTTGTTTTCCAGGACGTAATACGTAAAATACTAAACCCAGAAAAATTGAAGGAAATGAAAGGGAATCGAGAAACATTGGTTTCGAGGCTAACATGAGCAGCACGTTTAAGCGTGTACTCTAAATATTAGTTCCGTAATTTATGCACGCGATGAAGACCTACAAATCACTCACTCACTCACTCACTCACTCACTCACTCACTCACTCACTCACTCACTAGTTATTCTAGTAGATATCATCACCTTTATTGTAACGAGACCGATACCTCCCTTTGGAGAGTAAGGCGCAATAAAGATTTACTGTTTACTGTTTACTGTTTTACTCACTCACTCACTCACTCACTCACTCACTCACTCACTCACTCACTCACTCA
This sequence comes from Montipora foliosa, assembly GCF_036669935.1. Lineage (NCBI taxonomy): Eukaryota > Metazoa > Cnidaria > Anthozoa > Scleractinia > Acroporidae > Montipora > Montipora foliosa. Next base: position 27,195,958 of record NC_090875.1, read on the forward strand.
CTCACTCACTCACTCAGACAGCCTCGATGACAAAATGGTAGTGCACTTATACTAAGTGCACCACCACAAAAACAGCACAATAGGGAGCTTACGAAACGAAGACGACGACGGCTACGAGGACTTCATTTAAAAATACGAGTTCGCGTTATTTATATCACTACAAAACTATTTCATGTCGTTTCGCGTTAAAAATGTGTAGTAACTGTTGAGGAATTAAACTGGTATGAGTGGGTTGGAAGCCTAGAGAGAGAACTGAAAATTCATCGTCATGTGCCAACGTCCTCCACAGAACCTTGAATTTGGTCATTTCACGTCGTCATTTAGGAGATGACGGCAAAGAAATGTACCAAAGTCTAAAACGCACGTGCAGAGCGTGCAGAGCCATTGTTTTTGCTCACTAAACCTATTGTTTTGTAGCGTCGTCGTTGCCGTCGGCGTCGTCGTTTCGTAAGCTCCCTAATATATTTGAGACGACTTCGGAGAATAAATGAAGTGGAAAGGTTTGTTGAGGTGATAAGCACTTAATTAACGTTAACCGAGAAATTACTTTCAAACAACCTAAATCAAACCTTCGTGACAAAACAAATATGTCTATTGAACATTTAGGCTGAACAGTCTTCAAAAACCCCAATTGCAATCCATTTTAATCTTATTCAATTTTGCCCATCCCCTGTTGTATTTGATGTTTTCATCAAACCTTCTGTCATGATTGTTTTAAGTAGTTATTTTTGAGTTTCTCTTAAATTGTTTGCCAGTTCACAGTCTCTGAATTTGGCTAAATTTCGTGACGCATTACCTTTAAAACCAATTCACGGGCATTTTGAAATTACATATCTTGCGTTCCATTTCTCACACTGTAATTTTTGTTTTTAAAATCTGGTATTTCAGGATTGGTGATTTTTTCATTTTTCTCATGACTCGTGAATTTCTGGGTCGTAATGACAAAGGAATATGTATTTATTAATTTTTTTCTCTTTGCAGACAACTCTGCTCCACAGGTAAGCATAAAACGAAAAAAATGTAAAAGGCTCGTCTAATTTTGACCATTACCAAAACATTACTAGTGCTTATTAATTCCATGACAGAAAATATATTTTTATGTGCTTTTTTTCTTTTGATTTGCAAATCGTTATCAAATAACCCTTTATGGTACACGCTTTGTTTCCACAGTAACTAAATTAACTCTACAGATGATACAGTTCGGGATTAATTACATCATCTTAAACTTAACTTTACAGTTCAAATAACCTCTATTTGCGTCTTTTTGTTGTTGTTCAATAGACTTACAGAATACAAGAAGAGCCATATTACGTTGAACTGCCAGATATTGAACCTGCTAACATGCGCAGTCCAGGTAAGGTTTATACAGGTGCGTGTTTTTTTTTTTATTACCGTGAAAAAAAAAAGAAAGTTATTGGTTTTAAACGCAGGAAACGGAGCGTGCGCCATGCGCTCAAGCTACGACTTTATTGGCCGATGATATTGCACGAGATACGATATATTTTTTCGTTTTTCGTGCTTTTTCAGCGCCACGTCGTACGCGCAAGCGCATCTCATTTTTGATACGTCATATGCGCAAACGACGATCTCGCACTACGTGATTGTTTGTATGGAGTCAGCTAATTTTTGGCATAGGAATCAGTCCAGTAAAGAGCAAAGTATTTCACTTCTGCCACGTGAGTCATAGTACTCGGCATCTAAGAAGTGCATGCTCGTATCTTCAAACTTCGGTCCTATAACATTGTTTCTTTGTATACCCTTTTCCTTTGCTTCCAAAGCGATTGTCGAACGCACTTCAATATAATTTGAGATTACTACTAGTTTTAAGATTGGATACTGCCAACACCGCTATTACTACTCCGCCCTGGCTAGAACCTAAGTGAGAGGTCCCAGGAATGAGGTTGGCCATCCTTGATTTGTGATAACTGCACTTCTTTCTAATGCGGTTTTTTTTGCTGGTTGGTTAGGAATGGCGACATTAATTACTACGGAGGAAAAGCAGCCAGCCGAAGATACCGTGATTTTGAACCCCTATGTCAGAGGAGCATCATACACAAGAGCTAGAAGATCTATGCCTGAACCTTTGCCGCTAAGACCGATTCATGAAGAAAATGCGGTGATGGAGGAGGTTGCTGGTGATGTTACTCCAAAGGATGAACAGAATGGGCAAGATACGTCCGTAGTTTTGAAAAATCCTCAGGTTCGTGGGACTTTGGATAGGTCGTCGCCTTTATCACGACGCAACCATGAGGATTTGCCGAAAGAGCGCGGAGAAGAAGAAAAAGACGAAGTGAAGCCAGAACTTGGTCATCATTCTCGGAAAACAGACGACGGTAGAGATTTACGAAATAAATAGAATTTGATTACAACCAAACTACTCCGTATAATCCGCACACCAGACTGACAAAGTTCTTGGGGACCAGGTTGTATCGCTAAGTGCGACAAAATACAAGCAAGAAAACCAAAAGCAGTTTCGGTTTTAACTCTGACTGGTTAAGAATGTCTTTGGAAAGTTTTGTCGTAGAGAGACAGCATGGCCGATTGGTCAGGACGCTTGCCTTGAGATCCAGAGATCCCGTTTCGTTTTCAAGACACCCTTTGCCCACTAGCTGGTTCAACTTCTAAGCAGTTGCACTTGTAAATAGCTAGCTGGTTTATCAGGCCAATTGGGAGTCCCAGAGTTGCTGTTATTTTGTGATATGTTTACTTGGCCCTGAAATAGCTCCAACGGGGAGTGGTCAATTAAGAGTGTATGTTTGCATGATCAGCATCATTTTGTACATGATACTCCCGTCTTTAAATTTGTCGCTTTCCTTCTTAAAGCACCGCTTTATTGAAGCAAACAACAAAGTAATTCTGGTTTTTGTTATCTTCTTTTAAAGGCAATGAACATAATCTTGATTACCAACGCCTTGTGGATGGAACAAGAACACAGAGCTTGTTCATCTGCCCGTGCTGTGACAAGGATCTAGATTACCAGACACTGTTAGACCACTGTTCACTTGAAAGAAAAGAGCAACAATCACAGAAAAGGGAGTCTTTTTACGAGAGTTTATCACCTGAGAAAGGAAAGCGAGAATCTATTTATGCGATACCGTTGCGATCTGGTGAATCTTTCAGCGAGGTAAGACCATAATAATTGAGAATCATTTTAAAATTGTTCTTTGCTGCCGTTATATTTACTTGAGCTCTCTCTGAAAATTCTGCAAGTATCAATCATAGATAATCCGTTCTTGGCAGGCGCATATTTAAGCACTTAAGAAACATTGCTACTTGTTACAAGGCTTGCCTTACAAACTAATAATTGACTAATAATTGACTAATATTTGACCAGGAGCCCGTTTCTCGAAAGTCCCGAAAACTTTTCGGGCCCGAAAAGCCATTTGTGAAACTGCTATCCACTTGTCTTGGAAAGCTGATCTTTTAACACGTTTTCAAGGTAACAAAAAGAAAAATGACTGTGAAGTTTGACGACTTAAATCCTCTCTGTTCTTGAGATACAAAGGAAATTGTCACACCCCAAAAATGGCCCGTAAAGTTTCGGGACTTTCGAGAAACGGGCCCCAGATCATCAAAACGATCCTGCCGCCAAACAGATAGACAGGCTTTAATGCAGGTCGTTATACGTTCTTCGAAAAGATTTTTTCCCAGAGGACTGTTGTCAATTCATCAATACTTTAAGATTATTTCATGCTGTAAAACTGTGAGATAAAGCGCCCGAACATAGCTGACAAATGGCTGAATATTTAACAATTATCTTGCAAAATCGCGCGGAATATCGCCTGATACTTAGCTGACGAGGCGTAGGCCGAGATGGCTAAAATCAGCAACAGCAAAAGCACTAATGTTAAACAATTATTCCCTGAGCGCGCGTTGGATATGAGATTGCAAAAAGCCAACAAGGCGCGTAGCGCCGAGTTGGCTATAACCAAGGCCAGTCTCATATCTAGCAAGCGCGAATGGAATAACTGTTTTATTACATTCCTTGAACTGCAAAAGTCTGGAGGTACGAAATACGAGCGAAAAAACCGAGAAAATCCGAGCAAAATCGAAAAAAGGTGATGAAGATGCGATGTTGTGTAATACCTGGTGGTTAGACAGATGCAGGCTCATCACGAAAACATTTCTTGCCTTTCGCGTACTTCTAAACGTCGGAATTGATCCAAACTTTCCACAAAACGTTTTTTTGGTTTTTGCTTTATTCAGAGAGAAATTTCGGTTTCCGGCAAAAAAAAAATTAATCTTAGCAACCCTTACTGCAATCAATTGCCATTTAAGGTCAAACTAAGGTATATGAGCTGATAACCGAGATTGAGTGAACCAGTCAGAGCTCGAGAAATGCATTAACCGAGGTTGAAAATTTAATAAAATTTGTTAATGTATCATGATATGTATCATAATGTGTACGTTCTACGAATTTTAATGGCCAAGTTCCCACGACTTTTTTGTAATCTAGTGGTGGAGCATTTTCGTGCTTGTAATCGGATGGTCATCCAGGATGGTCATTGGTTCCTCTTCTGTTTAGAAAGCACTCGGATTTTTTCCCGAGTATATCCGAGTGACAATGTATACATAAATCGCCTTTGAGCTTTGATAGAGCGACTTTCAAAATGCAAAACATTTACAGTGTAATTGGCGTATCGAACAAAAACAAACGAGCGCGAATTTTCATTGGCTTAGCGGACACCGATCCAAACAACGTCGTCTCTTCAGGGAACTTTCTGGAAAGTTTCGCTTTGACGTCATTTGAAATGCAGTAATGTGATTGGGCGATCGAACTGTTTACTTCCTTGGCGGGAATAAGGAGAAGTTTTGTTTTAATCTTGCCAACCATTGATCCGTGAAACAAAGTGCGAACACTTAAATATTTAAGGTCATACGAAAGTCGCTCTGTGGCATCGAAAGGCAGTCATCAGGGAGCTTACGGCATGCAACGTTTTGGATCCACGGACGGCAACCGGAAATAAGCCATTCAGTCAGTTTTTTTACCTTGCCTTGACAGTACTTTTTCTATATTGTGAAGTGTCTCTTCACTATTAGAGATGATTAATTATGGCAATAGGACTGAGTGGAGTCCAATTCGGTCTGTCATCATACGAGTGATTAAATTTGTTTAATCACGAGTCAATCATAATCATTACAATATCCGTTCCGAGAAACCAAAAGCATTTCTTTTTCACTCTGTGATGTTACAAATTCGTCCATTTTGGACAATCCCCAGTTTGGTAGGGTAGGTAGTTGTTGCTATGGTTATTGTGATAAATTCTGTGATTGGTGGATTAAGGTGAGTACGCTTAATATGATTGGCAGATGTAAATGTCCGATTACAGGTGTTCGATTACAGCCAACTGTCCGATTACAACCCTACACAATAATCAGTGAAAAACAGTTCATGCACCAATAAAATTTGCGAAAATTGTAATGGTTATGACCACCTGGCATGCAAATGTTCACTTCTGGCTAGCTTTTCATCCGTTGCTCAAAAAAGTTGTGTGTTTAAACTCCCTATTAGCGTTGAGTGCATCGAGGGAGCCGCTTCGATGGGATGACTGAAACGGGATCAGCATGATGTTGTACTCTTTGTGATTTAGAGAAACTAACAACAGCGTAGCTCACTCAGAGACTAACTGCTACATACTTTTACTCCAGAACGAAGGTACTGACAACATAGAACAATGCCCGGAGTATCAGACTCTTGAACCAAATGAAACAGGTGCGTTTTAAGCGGATGCTATTTTTGTCAATCCATTTAGCGATTACAAGGCTATATTCTTCTCTTGGGCTCTATAGTTGGGGTGGGGTGCTCAAACGGCTGGTTAATTGAAACAACTGAAATGTGAAACAATGTTATATGAATTGAGAAGTAAGTTGATCAGTCTTACGAAGCTCATGTTTCCTCTGACTGTGAAAGCGTACTAGGTGCATGAATTACAAGGTTAGTTTCTGTAGGAATGGTGGTGTTGTGTCGGTGGAGATTGAAACACGAAATCTCAGTGGTTTTATAAAACGAGTTTAAAAAGAT
>NC_090875.1:27209479-27229479 GCF_036669935.1 Montipora foliosa
TATGATCATCTCCCCCTAACCATGATCAAATGTCCCCAGCACTTATCGACTGCCTGTAACACTGATCAACTGTCCCTAGCTATCATCTACTGTCCCTAACTATGATCAAATGTCCCTAGCTATGATCATCTCTTCCTAGCCAACTGTCCCTAGCACTAATCAACTGTCCCTACTTATGACCAACTGTCCCTTAGCCACTCATGAACTGTCCCTACCACTGATCAACTGTCCCTAGCACTTATCAACCGTCCGTAACACTGATCAACTATCCCTAATAATGATCGACTGTCCCCAGCTATGATCAACTGTCCCTAGCTATGATCATCTCTCCCTAGCCATAATAAACTGTCCCTAGCCATGATCGACTGTCCGTAACACTGATCGACTGTCCCTAGCTATGAGCGACTGTCCCCAGCTATGATCAACTGTCCCTAGCTATTATCATCTCTCCCTAGCCATGATCAACTGTCCCTAGCACTTATCAACTGTCCTTAATACTGATCAACTGTCCCTAGCTATGATCTTCTGTCCCTAACTATGATCAACTGTCCCTAGCTATGATCATCTCCCCCTAGCCATGATCAACTGTCCCTAGCAATTATCAACTGTCCTTACTACTGATCAACTGTCCCTAGCTATGATCTTCTGTTCCTAACTATGATCAACTGTCCCTAGCTATGATCATCTCCCCCTACCCATGATCAACTGTCCCTAGCTATTATCATTTCCTTCTAGCCATGATCAACTGTCCGTAACACTGATCAACTGTTCCTAACTATGATCAACTGTCCTTAGCTATGATCATCTCCCCCTAACCATGATCAACTGTCCCTAGCCATGATCAGCTGTCCGTAACACTGATCAACTGTCCCTAGCTATGATTGACTGTCCCTAACTATGATTAACTGTCCTTAGCTATGATCATCTCCCCCTAACCATGATCAAATGTCCCCAGCACTTATCAACTGCCCGTAACACTGATCAACTGTCCCTAGCTATCATCTACTGTCCCTAACTATGATCAAATGTCCCTAGCTATGATCATCTCTTCCTAGCCAACTGTCCCTAGCACTAATCAACTGTCCCTACTTATGACCAACTGTCCCTTAGCCACTCATCAACTGTCCCTACCACTGATCAACTGTCCCTAGCACTTATCAACCGTCTGTAACACCGATCAACTATCCCTAATAATGATCGACCGTCCCCAGCTATGATCAACTGTCCTTAGCTATGATCATCTCTCCCTAGCCATAACAAACTGTCCCTAGCCATGATCGACTGTCCGTAACACTGATCGACTGTCCCTAGCTATGATCGACTGTCTCCAGCTATGATCAACTGTCCCTAGCTATTATCATCTCTCCCTAGCCATGATCAACTGTCCCTAGCACTTATCAACTGTCCTTAATACTGATCAACAGTCCCTAGCTATGATCTTCTGTCCCTAACTATGATCAACTGTCCCTAGGTATGATCATCTCCCCCTAGCCATGATCAACTGTCCCTAGCACTTATCAACTGTCCTTACTACTGATCAACTGGCCCTAGCTATGATCTTCTGTTCCTAACTATGATCAACTGTCCCTAGCTATGATCATCTCCCCCTACCCATGATCAACTGTCCCTAGCCATGATCAACAGTCCGTAACACTGATCGACTGTCCCTAGCTATGATCAACTGTCCCCAGCTATGATCAACTGTCCGTAGCTATTATCATTTCCCCCTAGCCATGATCAACTGTCCCTAGCCATGATCAACTGTCCCTAGCCATGATCAACTGTCCGTAACACTGATCAACTGTCCCTAACTATGATCAACTGTCCTTAGCTATTACCATCTCTCCCTAGCCATGATCAACTGTCCCTAGCACTTATCAACTGGCCTTAATACTGATCAACTTTCCCTACCTGTGATCTTCTGCTCCTAACTATGATCAACTGTCTCTAGCTATGATCATCTCCCCCTAGCCATGATCAACTGTCCCTAGTTATGATCTACTGTCCCCAGCTATGATCAACTGTCCCTAGCTATGATCCTAGCCATAATAAACTGTCCCTAGCCATATTCTACTGTCCATAACACTGATCAACTGTCCCTAGTTATGGTCGACTGTCCCCAGCTATGATCAACTGTCCCTAGCTATTATCATCTCTCCCTAGCCATGACCAACTGTCCCTAGCACTTATCAACTGTCGTTAATACTGATCAACTGTCCCTAGCTATGATGTTCTGTCCCTAACTATGATCAACTGTCCCTAGCTATGATCATCTCCCCTTAGCCATGATCAACTGTCCCTAGCCATAATCAACTGTCCGCAACACTGGTCAACTGTCCCTAGCTATGATCGACTGTCCCCAGCTATGATCAACTGTCCCTAGCTATTATCATCTCTCCCTAGCCATGATCAACTGTCCCTAGCACTTATCAACTGTCCTTAATACTGATCAACTGTCCCTACCTGTGATCCTCTGTCCCTAACTATGATCAACTGTCCCCAGCTATGATCATCTCCCCGTAGCCATGATCAACTGTCCCTAGTTATGATCTACTGTCTCCAGCTATGATCAACTGTCCCTAGCTATGATCCTAGCCATAATAAACTGTCCCTAGCCATAATTTACTGTCCATAACACTGATCAACTGTCCGTAGCTATTGTCGACTGTCCCCAGCTATGATCAACTGTCCCTAGCTATTATCATCTCCCCCTAGCCATGATCAACTGTCCCTAGCCATAATCAACTGTCCGTAACACTGATGAACTGTCCCTAATTCTGATCTACTGTCCCCAGCTATGATCACCTGTCCCTAGCTATGATCATCTCTTCCTAACCATGATCAAATGTCCCCAGCACTTATCATGTGTCCGCAACACTGATCAACTGTCCCTAGATATCATCTACTATCCCTAACTATGATCAACTGTCCCTAGCTATGGTCATCTCTTTCTAGCCATGATCAACTGTCCGTAACTCTGATCAACTGTCCCAGCTATGGTCGACTGTCCCTAACAATGATCAACTGTCCCTAGCCATGATTATCTCTCCCTAGCCATGATCATCTGTCCCTAGCTATGACCAACTGTCCCTACCACTGATCCACTGTTCCTAACACTTATCAACTGTCTCAAGCACTGATCAACCGTTCCTAGCACTGATCAACTGACCCTAGCACTCATCACCTGTTCCTAGCACTGATCAACTGTTCTTACTGAGTTTTCCTATTGGTGAGAGTGACGTTTTTGTTTCTTTTGAAATACAGTTAGGGAGATTTGCACTTATAGTGAAAACTCTCCTGTTGGTCTCAAAACAATTAGGTATTACTTTCGGGTAATGTCGGCAATGGAGTCGCAAAAGGAGGCAGAAAACAGTAAAACGAACAAGATCTAGACGAGTTTAGTGAATGTATTTTGCCACAGAAATCAGAAAATACAACAATTAAAAGAAAGAGTGATTTGACATGGAAGCGGATTTGTCATACGGAAAACGAGACGAGAGAAGTACAGCATATAGTAAATCCTTTATTTACCAAGCTTGTTTGGTCAACATAGCAGGATACAATTCGGATTAAAGTCGCCAACAGTACAGATAAGTGCAACAGGATATTGCTTCAGAAAACAGGGGCAGTTGGTCACATTTACGGACCGACTCTATCAATGTTAGGGAAAGTTGATCAGTGCTAGGGACAATTTATCAGTACTGGGCACAAGTGACCAATGCTAGGGACAGTTAATCAGTGTTCAAACGATTGATCACAGCTAGGGACAGTTAATCAAAGCCTGGAAAGGTTGCCCAATGCTAGGGACGATTGATCAGTGCTAGGAACATTTGATCACTGCTAGGGACTGTTGGTCATAGCTAGGGACAGTTGATCATGGCTAGAGAGAGATAATCATGGCTAGAGACAGTTGATCATAGTTAGGGACAGTCGATCATAGCTGGGACAGTTGATCAGAGTTACGGACAGTTGATCATGGCTAGGGGGAGATGATCATAGCAAGGGACAGTTGATCATAGTTAGGGACAGCAGATCATAGCTAGGGACAGTTGATCAGTATTACGAACAGTTGATAAGTGCGAGGGACAGTCGATCATGGCTAGGGAGAGATGATAATAGCTAGGGACAGTTTATCATAGCTGGGGACAGTCGATCATACCTAGGGACAGTTGATCAGTGTTACGGATGATCATGGTTAGAGACAGTTGATCATGGCTAGGGGGAGATGATCATAGCTAGGGACAGTTGATCATAGTTAGGGACAGAAGATCATAGCTAGGGACAGTTGATAAGTGCTAGGGACAGTTGATCATGGCTAGGGAGAGATGGTAATAGCTATGGACAGTTGATCATAGCTGGGGACAGTCGATCATAGCTAGGGACAGTCGATCATAGCTAGGGACAGTTGATCAGTGTTACGGACAGCTGATCATGGCTAGGGACAGTTGATCATGGCTAGGGGGAGATGATCATAGCTAGGGACAGTTGATCATAGTTAGGGACAGAAGATCATAGCTAGGGACAGTTGATCAGTATTAAGGACAGTTGATCAGTGGTAGGGACGGTTGATCAGTGGCTAAGGGACAGTTGGTCATAAGTAGGGACAGTTGATTAGTGCTAGGGACAGTTGACATGGCTAGGGAGAGATGATCATAGCTAGGGACATTTGATCATAGTTAGGGACAGTTGATCAGTGTTACGGGCAGTTGATAAGTGCTAGGGACATTTAATCATGGTTAGGGGGAGATGATCATAGTTAGGGACAGTTAATCATAGTTAGGGATAGTAGATCATAGCTAGGGACAGTTTATCATAGCTCGGGACAGTTGATCAGTGTTAGGGACAGTTGACATGGCTAGGGAGAGATGATCATAGCTAGGGAGAGATGATCATAGCTGGGGACAGTCGATCATAACTAGGGACAGTTGATCAGTGTTACGGACAGTTGATCATGGCAAGGGAGAGATGATCATAGCTAGGGACAGTTGATCATAGTTAGGGACAGAAGATCATAGGTAGGGACAGTTGATCAGTGTTACGGACAGCTGATCATGGCTAGGGAGAGATGATCATAGCTAGGGACAGTTGATCAGTGTTACGGACAGTTGATTATGGCTAGGGACAGTTGATCATGGCTAGGGGGAGATGATCATATCTAGGGACAGTTGATCGTAGTTAGGGACAGTAGATCATAACTAGGGACAATTGATCCGTGTTAGGGACAATTGATCAGTGCTAGGGTTAGTTGATCCGTGCTAGGGACAATTGATCAGTGCTAGGGACAGTTGTTCAGTGCTAGGGACAGTCGCTCGGTGCTAAAGACAAGTGGTCAGTGCTAGGGACAGTTGAACAGTGCTGGGGACAGTTTATCTGTGCTAGGGACAGTTGATCCGTGCTAAGGCCAATTGATCAGTGCTAGGGACAGTTGACCAGTGCTAAGGACAGGTGATCCGTGCTAGGGACAATTGATCAGTGCTAGGGACAGTTGTTCAGTGCTAGGGACAGTCGCTCGGTGCTAAAGACAAGTGGTCAGTGCTAGGGACAGTTGAACAGTGCTGGGGACAGTTTATCTGCGCTAGGGACAGTTGATCCGTGCTAAGGCCAATTGATCAGTGCTAGGGACAGTTGATCAGTGCTAAGGACAGGTGATCCGTGCTAGGGCCAATTGATCAGTGCTAGGGACAATTGAACAGTGCGAGGAACAGTTGATAAGTGCTAGGAACAGATGATCAGTGGTAGGGACAGTTGATGAGTGGTAGGGACAATTGGTCACGGCTAGGGAGAGATAATCATAGCTAGGGACAATTGATCATAGCTAGGGACAGTTGATCAGTGTTATGGACAGTTGATTATGGCTAGGGACAGTTGATCATGGCTAGGGGGATATGATCATAGCTAGGGATAGTTGATCATAGTTAGGAACAGTAGATCATATCTGGGGACAGTTGATCCGTGTTAGGGACAATTGATCAGTGCTAAGGACAGTTGATCAGTGCTAGGGACAATTGATCAGTGCAAGGGACAGTTGATCAGTGCTAGGGACAATTGAACGGTGCTTAGGACAGGTGATCAGTGCTAGGAACAGTTGATCAGGGATAGGGACAGGTGATAAGTTGTAGGGACAGTTGATCATAGATAGGGACAGTGGTATGTACAGTTGATCAGTAGTAATACGTACTTGGCGATATGGACGACTATATGCTAGGCGACTATATGGCATACTGGCACGAGGTATATACCCAAATTAACTTCCGTTTGAAATTGAAGTCTTCACGAGGCACGAGGAAACAATCATGCCGAGAGTGAAACCGGGATTGTTGTTGCTGCTCATTCTGCTTTTATGCCGTGCAAAGTTGGTTTATGGATCTCAGGCAGTGCCTAAATTTGATGAGTCGAAGGTTGAAAGCTGGGTCGTTGAAAGGAGATCTTCCACGCCGCCGCCGCGGCAGCAGCTGCCGGATTCATTTGTTGTCAACATGAAGGAAAGTTACACTTGTTATCATGAATGGTGCAATCACAGATTTAACGCAGGGTACGGTTACGACTCATGCAAGTGTATTTGTAGTAATCCGGGATTCCCTTCATTTCTTCCATCGATGCGAAGGTGTATCAATGCTAGTGTAGCAGCCAGTTTTGCAGGTAATTCACTTACATGTAGATGGGTTAGTTTCATTTTTACTACCCAAACTCATTCACGAGGTCAACTACCAGCCACAAGATGTATACCACATCACGTGCATGTGTTTGGATACCCAATGAAAAACGATGTACATGTACCACTCTCCAGTGGAAGTGGTAAAGCTGTATATACCACTAAAATATATATGCACAATGACAACTTGCACAAAATCAATGAATATTTATTACTCAGAAGTAACCTTACTTCTTGAATGAACTTCAACAGCAACTAGTTGAGACTGCATGCAGACATCTCGGTACTGCATTATCAACACTTTTCTTCTCATCCTCCACACTTTTTGCCTGCCGAAATCTCTTGAAGGACCTTGTTGTGGTATACATGTACATCCTCACTGAATGGCAACTTCTAAATACTGGCAACTCCAGCAACTTTCACATATCTCAGAATAAATTAAATCGCACCATAAATGCAAATTAGTCAAGCTGGTAAAAAAACATCGTTGATATTGAATTATCGAGAAGGGAATGTTAGACAGCAAACAATTCTAATTGGAAGTCTTTGTTTTTCATTTCTTTAAGAGTGATCATGAGAAGTTATTTCCAAAACTTGTGCTTCTTGTTTCATTGGGGTATCCAAACACCTCAAAGCAATTAAAGCACTTGGCCTACGGCCTCCTGCTTTCATTTGTTTCTCAGTGTGAAATGGATACCCCGATGAAACACTCGCTCTCGTTTTGGAAATAGTACATCCAGTGTCACTGTAGGCTAATAAGTTTAGTGCATAAAATGTGAATGAGGCGATTCAAAACCATTGTATTATCTAAATCGTGTTTTTAATTTCTCACCTTTGCTAATAGCAAAGATATCATATACATTACTTATTAGTGCCAAACAGAGCCTCATTGGCTGTCGAAACAAAGGGTCTTTTGTTTCTTTGGCGGGCACATTTGAATAACAAAAGCAATGTTTGTAAACAGATGTCATCCCTATAAGCTAAGATCTTGTACTTTAATACTGCAAATAAGAAAAGAATAATTATATATCAACATGGGGTCAACTCTATCTTGGTTTCACCTTGGTAAACTGCAGTGTGAACAACTACATGTATAAAACTGGATGAAGGGGATACACAGAATCCTCTTTTAAAACAAGCCATAATTAAGTTAATGCTGATCATCACGGTTATAATTAACCTTGCTTGAGCTGCAACGAAAGGAAAGTCTGAAAAATTCAGGCTTGACCAGGATTCAAACCCAGTCCTCTGTGATGCCAGTGCCGTGCTATACCAGTTGAGCTGCTATCGAGCAATATCGGAACTGGTCGTTTTGTAAGTTCATATTGAGTCTGTAGGGGATATACTAATTAGATATGATGAAAGTTAATATATAAAAGCCATGCACTGTATATATTTGAACTGTGAAGAGAATCAAGTTAATGCTGATCATCCTGATCATGGGGTAGTGGGGCGGCAGAAGGGTCTGTAAACATTTTTAATATCATCACGTTTGTGGACACTGGGCATCTTTTCTAATAAGCTTGTGGCTGTGCGAAGTGAGCGAAGCAAAAAGATTAGCTAAAACATTTCCACCACTGAAAACACCGAGAGTTCCTTGATGTTGACACGTTTAAAAAAGGAATGCAAAGTATCTTGGAGCCAATACATGATAGGTTTTTTTTTTGCAAAATCGGCAGGAATTTGAAGGATGAACTGATAAAGGCTAATTGTCCATTTGACATCTTGACAACTTTAATCCAATTTTGACAAAAGTGGGCAGAAGAGACAATTGAAAGTAAAGCTTACAGGCTCTCCTGCTACACCACTATCCCAGTCTTTTTCTTGCTCTTGCCAAAGTTTCGCTTATCCCGACCCACTGAGAACCTGGAAAAGGCTAGGCCGAAACTGCCCCAAATTATTTACACTAAAGCAAATCATAAGCTTGGAATCGAAACTAATGTGTTGTTGAAAAATTTCTATGACAGCTATTACTGCATATATATAGGACTCTTTGCTAATTCAGGGCTGTCCCCTTTTTTTCTACTTTTACCATCATCTGACTGACCCATACTTTTGAGTTTTCAAAAACAAAAAAGAATGTTATGGGGAAGGGAATGATGTGGTAAAACATGTTTCAACTTTAGGCCGAATTAGGCCTACATAATTAGGCCTAAGGTTAGCTTTTATGAATGTTTAGGATACTTCCTGTATTGGTAAAACAATGACTTGTGATCTGTGACCTGTGTTTATTGCTGAAGGAATGACTTTTTCCTTATTTGTAACAAGCTGTTCACTTTTCTTTTAGGTTGCCAACATTATTTTAACAGTAGTGCACTTTTGGGTGAATCTGTTGACTTGACTAGAGAAAAACCAAATAATGACCGAACATTTAAATTTCATAAGGATAAAGGGGAAACCTGCAACCTGACTGGAAGTTACTTCCACGATTATGACGGCTTTCAGAGCTGCTGGCGACATGTTACTGAGGGGCTGTTTAAACTTGACATGAAAGGCAGTCAGTACTTAGTAAAGGTGAATTATTTTTACCCAGTACATGTATATTAATTATTCTGGATTTGTGCTAATTATAACTTGAATGGTATTCACTCAACAAAATTAATTTAAATTTGCTCATTTACATGTGTTATCTTGAGCATTAACTAGTGTTAACACAATCCTTACATGTACATATACATGTATTCTAAATAACGGACTGTCGTTTGAAGAAGGCATTCTGCACGCCTTGGTGGAAACCCTGGACTCCGCTAATCCAGAATTTCACCCTGGGATTTATGTATTGCCATTGAGACCCTCCTCATGTATCCTGTGTTTACGTGTGCTGCAGAGAGAAGCTTCAGCAGCATGAAGAGACTTAAGACGCCACTTTAAAACGTTATGTTGGATGCAAGGATGTCCTGGCTATCTGTGATACATGTTCATAAACACAAGGAAATCGACTTTAATGAGGCTTTTTCTGAAGATTAGCTCTGTAATGGAAAACCATCACAATTTCTATGAAAATTGACCACAGTTTAATATATTCTTACATAGTCTTAGACTTAAGTTTTATAGTTCTTGAAGATGACTAGATGGGCAGATTGATTGTTTTGTGTACATTTGTACAAAATGTAAGAAGTGCGCACAGAAATGAAAGTTAACTGGGCCACAGTTACGTCAACGTAGGTGATTTTACATTTGTCACACAGTGATAAAAAAATCACTTATTTGTACATAAAAGTCTGAGACACTACAAGCTTGTTGGCTTATAAATAATCAGCAATTTTCTTAGAGTGCTGTAGTCGCTGAACCGAAAAATGCGACAAAAAATGTTACGACTTTAAAATAAGTTTGTATTTCATAATTATTAACAAAAAACCCTTGGCTAGGCTTACAACGTAACCTTGCCTTTAATCAAGTCACCTGAAAAAGATTTGGGAATTGGGCGTAGGGGCAGGGGCAGATTTGGGAAATTGTGCGTATACGTCTAGAACAATCCTGGCTACGCTCCTGTGTACATTGTAATAATAATTTATACTGTCCATAGAGCTCTCATCAGAACTTTGAACAGCCATTGCGAGACTACTGTATTTTTAGTCATTAACACTGCAAAAATTATTGATTGACAAGCTGATCTACTGACAGAGGCAGTTTTACACAACGTTAACGCTTACAAGGCTACTGTAAGTGAGACCAGCATTACGGGACAATTGGTTTCAACTGAGAACCCCACGCTTGAGTACAGTAAGCTTGTTAGTACAGTAAGTAATTTATAAAGCAGAAGCACATGACTTTAAAGCATGTATTAACTTCCCACTCTTTCCTTTTAATGTACGTTATATCCAAGTAAGGAATTTTTAAACTAAAAAAAAAACAAAAAAAAAAAACCCAGCTCTGAACCAGAATTAAATGCTTCAAGGTCACGAACTTCTGATTTGAAGGCATTCAGCGGTTGTCACATTTTTCTCTGACTTTTTAAACTTTTTTCTTGAAAAAATGATATTGGTTTAATTTAAACAGTGGCAACCAGACATCAACAACAGCCTTTCTGGCAGGATCATACGTTTGACCATCACATGCAATGCTTCTGTACCTTTGACTCGCTGCTTTCTTTTCAAAGCATTAGGATCAGTTACCTGTGAGTACATAACAATAATTAAATTTATTGAGCTTTTTTTTACTGCAAAAAAGCTTCAAGTAACTTAACTATGGCTGATTTCTTGGTCTGTAATTTCAGTGTCTTTGTTTGTAAAACTAACTCAGGGCCCGTGGAGATCAGAGAGGGGCTGGGAGGGCTGTAGCCCCCACCCCCCCCCCCCACTTTTATTCTACAATATTGTTTTTTCCTAAACCTTCCCCCCTACTCCCCTCACACCTCTGTGATGCTTACCAAAACCTCGCCTCCCCCTCTATTTTCAAACATACTGTATTTGACAGCCCTGTAACTCAATCAAGCAATCAATCAGTCAAGTTTATTTAATGTCTAAATGGCTAAATTCATGGTGACTGGCTCAGCAAACTGGTTTTCAAAAATTTGGTTTTATCAACGGAGTTGATAATGCAAATTGGCCACCGTACAGAGATTCTAAAAGCTGACGTTTCGAGCGTTAGCCCTTCGTCAGAGCGAATCGAGGGATTATGGGTTACGTGTAGTTTTACACGTAACCCATAATCCCTCGATTCGCTCTGATGAGGGGCTAACGCTCGAAACGTCAGCTTCTAGAATCTCTGTACGGTGGCCAATTTACATTATCAACTCCGTTGATAAAACCAAATTTTTGTATACTACTTCCCCACCGACGCAGCACCACAGTTTCTTTAGAAACTACCCCTTCAAACTGGTTTTCAGACATGCTGTGTAACAATTACAAGGTTTAAAATTAATGTTAAAAACAACTGATTAGTTAACTGTACTGTAATTTATAATAAAATTATTTAACTGCGGAAGATAGGACTTGACAGGCTTTGCATCCTTTTTTAATTTTCCAATGTTTCATATGAGAGTTGTTTGTCTTTGGTTATTTGAATTGTTGCAGATATAAATGCCACTTCAAGTTCTTCAGTTTGTCCGAGCTTACCAAATTTGCCTTCACCAGTGTTATCGTCATCATCATCAACGTCTTTGCAATTGTCACCGTCACCATCACAGTCATTATTATCATCACCATCACCG
This sequence comes from Montipora foliosa, assembly GCF_036669935.1. Taxonomy (NCBI): domain Eukaryota; kingdom Metazoa; phylum Cnidaria; class Anthozoa; order Scleractinia; family Acroporidae; genus Montipora; species Montipora foliosa. Next base: position 27,221,284 of record NC_090875.1, read on the forward strand.
CCACCATCATCATTATCGTCATTGCTTTTACCACTAGCAAAATCATCAATAGCATCAACGCCATTAGCACAATTGTCATCAACACTGGCCTTTGTGATATCTTCAAGCACTGGGATACTGTTGCCAGAGTTGACATCATCCTATGCAGGAACACAAAGCAAAGCTGTTATTATGATGTCCTCAATAGATCCATCATGGGTGAGTGTCTACCATACACGGGCACCTTTTTAGTGCCCAGTCTGACAGTACATCCTAGACATTGTAATCTATATGTTCACATTGAAATGTTGTAAAGCATTTCAACTAATAGCAAACACCTGTTGATAACTTAATAATGAAGAGTAAGATGGATGAAGCACAATGTGGAGTAAAGAATTCATCTTAAACAGATTTCCTTGAAAAAGAGACACCTCTTTTTGGGACACAATGCCAATGAATGCTTCAGACAGATATTTCCCCAGTGCATGTCATTGACAAAGTTCTCTCTCAAGCACATTTTCTGTTAGGACAGGAAACTCTGTAAGCCACACTTCTTTTGCCACAGACATACTGTACCCTAAATGTAAATGCCAGAGGTTTTTTCTCTCTTAGAGCGAGGGAATAGCGAGTCACGAAGTGGCAAGGAAAACCTCTGGTTCGAACCGTTGAGTTGTTTGAGAAAGCCAGTCCAATGGGATACTGTTTCGAACTCCCAGAGTCAGATTTTGACCCTAGTGATTTGATTGGTTCCAGGAACTGGTCAGTTCTAACAAGTACTCTGATTGGTTTAGCAACGGAAAGTGGTTTAAACAGGTTTTCAGCTGCTATCAAACAAGAGATTACAAGTCTTCTTGCAGCAAACGCTGCAAACTACGTTTCCGGGAATCGAGGTATTGAAGCCAGAACAAGTTCAGGGAATTCCACAGTTTATTTTTGAAAACGCAGATTTTGTATTTGCTGTGCTTCTGACTGGCTTCGGGAAATCACTTATCTTTCAAGTCATTCTTGGAGTGTGCTCTCGTTTGGCTTCTCACAGTTTTGTATGGAGTTAATATACATGTATGTCCACCAGAATTGACATCCAAGTTTGAAATAGCCCATTTTGGGGAAACAAAGATGCTGATTGGTAGGTTATGTCACGCATCATTATTACTGATTTTGGCACCCATGGTTTCGGGGTCAACTCTTGGCTTAATTGGGATCAGAAGTTTGACTGATGGAAGCCAAAACGCAGTTTGGCGTTTGCCACTTGAAGATGAGATTGCACAGAATTATAAAAATCGCATAAAACTGTTGATGATCAACCACCAATTTGAAAGCTTTCATTTAATTTTTGAACTTTTCCATTTGTCTTTTGCTTTTGTAGCAAAATAATCAACCTCAAGCCATGCTCTGATCAACCACTTTTGACAAGTTGCGTTTATCCCTGCCAATTACTGGTGGATTACACATACAAACCCGGCAATACACTTCAGTTGTAATTATTGTTATTTTTCTGTTTTGTGCTCTATGTGAGTGCTGTGGAGCATGAATCATAAACAAAGTAACATGACCTAGCTTGTGTGCAAAAAACCAGTTTAGCTGAGTTTCTGAACATGTGAGTTTCTTCAATGTCAATCAAACCGGGCATGTAAGTGAGGTTCTCAACGGTTCGAACCAGAGGTTTTTTCACACTGCTTCGCAACTCGCTATTCCATTGTTCTATGAGAGAAAAAACCTCTGGCATCCAGGGTACCACAGACATACCTCTAATTAAAAGCACAATCCTGTCACCACAGACACTGTACCTGTATCTCAGACGTATGCATACTACTGTTATTGTAGACTCTTCCCTAAAGAACACTCTACTTGTCACAGACATTTGCCTGTTAAAAGCACACTTGTCACCGCTGACACCTTTTCAAAGGACACTTTTGTCAATACAGATGCCTATTGAAAGCTTACTATTCTTGCTACAGACATCTCTCTCAAGTACCCTCCTGTCAATGGCATGACTATTCTGGGGATGGGACCCTCCTGTCAATGGCATGACTATTCTGGGGGTGGGGGGTAGGGGGTGAGGGGTGAATGTAAGGGGTTGGGGGTGGGGGTGAAGGGTACTATAACAAGGTAGGGACGGAGGCAGTGTGGCCCAGTGGTTAGGGCGGTTGCCTTGAGATCCGGACATGGATCCCGGGTTCAAGACTGGCTCTGACCACTCGTTGAATTTGATCCTGGTAGTCCCTGGTTCAACTTCTCAGCTGCACTTGTAAATAGCCAACTGGTTTGCCTCCGGCCAGTTGGGATTCTTAACAGTTGTTGTTGTTGTTCTGTTCCGTCATTTCGTTAACTGTGTTTCATTGGCCCTGCAAAGCCCCTATGGGGAGCGGTCAATTAAGTACATATTGTATTGTAGGGGATGAAGGGTACATTAGCTGAAACAACCCAAACCTTTACAAAAATGCTAACCTTAGGCCTAAACACATGGCATCTGACAGGATGCGGCGATGCGGATCCGCATAATTCCCTAAAATCCGCATCCTCCGCATAATTACGATATTTTCAGCATAAAACTGAAGAAATGCCTGATATTAGTGATAAAGCAGCTGCTTACCACCCTCACAGACACAAAAGCCAAAGAGATTGACTATTTTGAATCGCTTATTTTCCTGATCATTGAAGAAAACACGCCATTTCGTTCGCAAGATGAAAGTTCGTAAGCAGTTTCATCTTTCTAAATCATTATTTTATACTCCCTAATACAGTATACGTAGGCAACTCTTTAGACACACTGTTGTCACCACAGACCTTTGTCTAAAGCACACCCCTGTCACCACATACATTGTATATTTCCAAACCACACCCTACGTAGTCTCCACTATGGTCACCAGAGAGATTCATTTAAAGGGCACACCTGTCACAACAGACTTTTCTCTCAATCACTGTTCTGCCCTATTTTTTGTCAGATAAACCCACCAGAGCCATCTAGTTCTACTGAAGGTACCATTGAACCAGGCAGTCAGGAAGCTCAAACTGAGAAAGTTGGCATTGGGGTACTGATTGGGGCTGCAGTTGGTGGTGCCTCATTTTTTGCAGCTGTAGTCATGATCATCTTAATTTCTCGGAAACGGAGAAAGTTGCCTGGGTATGTTGATTTATCTCATCTAAGCTGTGTCACAAGGGTAAAAAAAAAATAATAGCATTTATTGCGACCTAATATGTTGTAATGTGTTGTTGTAACAACTTGATGTCAATATGCTTTAAGAATAATTGTTAGTTTTGTATTCTAATGGTTGAAGTGGAACAAGCATGATATGGAGGCTAATGTGGGGGAACCATCTTTTTCATCCTCCTCCTCCTTCTCATCATCATCATTATCATCATCATCATCATCATCATCATCATACACCTGTAGATGTACCAGTCTAACCATGAAAGTGCAAAGCTGGCCTATTATTGCAGTTCATACATGTACGCAAGGGCGGATCTAGGGGAGGTGCACTGGGTGCACGTGCACCCCCCTCGGTTACCAAAAAAAAAACGTTTTAGTTAAAAATTCTAAAATTTACAAACAAAATAAAAAACCTAAATAACAGACAGCGGTCCATTGTGCCTTAAAACCGCTAGTTTTCGAAGTTTTTGGGCTTCCTGTGCATTTCCGGCTGACATGTGGACCCCCCTAGCCAAAATCCTAGATCCGCCCTTGTGTACGTCTAGTAATACATTAATTATTGTTGATGCATGATGAGAATGTTATTTGTTCATATAATTTTTTACAATTTTCTTTTTAGGAAAAGTACGGAGGAGGTGAAGAAGCAAGGTACAGTTTGTTAGCCTGGCATGCATAGCAGAAGGGATTGTTGGCACGGGAGGGAAATAATAAGTGGCAAAGCCGCATGGAGAATGGGAAGGGGAGCTGTGCGCTGTGCCCCCCCCCCCCCCCCCCCTCCCCACAATCTCTGCGTGACTTCGCCACTCGTTATCTGCCTTCTGCGTCAACAATCCCATCAGCTATGCAGGCTAACAGTTGGTAAGAGAACAAACTGATCTGACACCTGTAGTACTGAAGTGTTTAATTTGTTCTCTTATTTTCCATGTCAGTGGGGAATCCTGTGTATGGTATTTCAGGGGACGAATTTCAAATGGAAAAACCCCAGGAGCATGCACAGCAAAGATACCAAGATACTCCAAGCAATGGTGAGCAGAGTTTTATTTTATAATATCATCATAGGGGTGCAAGGATAGCACAGTGGTGAGAACACTCGCCTCCCACCAGTGTGGCCCTGGTTTGATTCCCAGACTCAGTGACATATGTGGGTTGAGTTGGATAGTTCTCTACTCTGCACAGAGAGGTTTTTCTCCGGGTACTCCGGTTTTCCACTTTCCTCAAAAACCAACATAAATGTTGATTTGATTAATGTGTTGATTTATTGTTTTCAGTTTACAGTGTCCCCAATTAGTGCTTCAGCGCTAGAACAACTAGACATCTAAATAAAGTTCCTTTCCTTTCATCGTCATTGTCATCATTATTATCTTATCTCTGTAAGTTTACTCTAACCACTCAGTAGAATTTGTTTGAAGGGGCAGATTGGTCCAAAAGAAGGAGAGTCCCTGCACCAGTGATGTGTGAGCAATTTTAAAGCCCCTGGGTAGTTCTCCTTCAGGCTCCAGTTTTTCAAAGGCCAGATAACTTTATCCAGTGGATATAATTATAATTATGTAATTGCCAGCTGGGGGCGTATAACGTAATATGTGACCGAGGTCTTGAAAATGCTGCCCAATGCTACAGGCTGAGGGCAGTTTTTTCAAGACTGAGGTCACAGTTTTTTGCTATACGGCCCGACTCTTAGCTGGTTTATTTTTTCCCTCTCTCTCCCTTCCTCTCTGAAATCACTTTTTTAATTGTGGAAAGCATTACCGTGACCGTGGGCAGAGATAGGAAAATCAGGACTGTGGTAAGGACTACATGTAATCAGATTGCAGGATTCATTACCGTGCCCTCTTAGAAAAAAATAAAAGTCGTTATCCTTCAGTTTCGATCTCTGCAAAGATTTGATTCATCATCATGTTGCCCTGGTAACTGTGAACATGCACACGCTTAGCACATCATGTAGTTATAAGGTCTTGACCAATGTTCAATGTGAACTATATTTTATGCTCTGGATAGTGATGTATCTGTTGCAGGTCATTTTGTTCCTTAGGTTAAACTGCAACCAAACTAGGTCATTTTGTTTCAACCTAGGTCAACCTGTTTCAATCTACAGTTGTGGGTCATTTTGGGGGCAAAACACAGGTCACAGGTCGCTTTTTTACCAAATGATACAGAAACAACCCTAAACGTTTACAAAATTAATGCTAACGTTATGCCTAAAAACTTTTGTTTAGGCCTAATCTGGCTTGAGGCTACAATAGCTTTGATGAGAGTTTAGGATACTATCTGTATTCAAACAATGACCTTTGACCTGTGTTTTGCACCTGCTCCACATTGACCTACAATCCTGGTCAAAACTGTTGGGACGGTTCGCGCTTTTCCCCCTCCCCCATTACAATGTTGATTTTTCACGGTCTCCGAAATCAAGATCCGTTCATCAATTTCTCACATGTTTCAACATTGTGTGGGGGAAAGGGGCGTGTGAAAAAGGCAGCCAAAGGAGAACATGTGTTGCTCATAATAACGATGGAAACATGTGCAGTAAATTCTCTACTTTTCGCCCAAAATTTGATGAGTGTCCCAAAGTCTTTTGACCCGGATTGTAGGTTGAAACAACTTGATCTAGTTTGGTTGCAAATGAACCTATAAGGAACAAAATGACCAGCAACATATCCACTAGGTAATTTTATCTGGGCTTTGAACAACTGGGTGCGGTTTTCACATAATTATTAATCACATCAAGATGGGTTTCAATAGGATTGTTGGCGGTTGCTTTGGGTAGAGTAATGAGTCTTTCTGCATGCAGGCACCAGAAAGCACGATTGTATTTTTGGTCACTTGGGATTAGTCTTTATTTGGAGTTGTTTTGTTTTCTGCCTTTGGTTTCTTTTGTTTTATGTTATGTCTGCTCCAGTACCTGCAGAAGCAACCAGGGTAACCAGCTATTGTCATTGTCAAAATGGGTTTTAATTTTAGGATTGAAAGTTTTATTATCAGCTGTCTTTAACCACTTCAGTTTAGGGGGAGAAGACTAGTAGCTGACTTCTCTGATCACAGGGGCACCCAACGATAATTTTCGGTAAAATGTGTGTTCGGGAGAGTCAAACTGTTGTAAGAATTTGGGTTCTACATTGCCAAACAGCTTTACTAAAACAGCACCTAAAAGATTTGCAGCAAGGGAAAAGAAAGTAGTCCCTTACGTTTTCGGAAAGGATATTTTTACAATTTTTGGCACTTAAAAAGGTCACCTAGCAGATTCTGATGAGCTAATTGTACGCTGGGAAGTTTTTAGAAGTTAACGTCCAGCTAGCAATTCCTGGAATGAAGATATCATTCCCTAAAATTTTCGGACACTTCAATTTTCAGCTAAGATATCCGAACACATCAAATTCTTCTAGCTGATAAAAAAAATCTCTTTAGACAGTCTTTAAAAGCTACAAGGACCCTAGAAATAATTATCTCTCAATGGCTTTTGCTTAATTTACTTGTTGGGTGCTCTTGTGATCAGTGAAGTAGCTAATGCTTTTCGTCGGCTGTCAATACTATGGAAACCACCGATCTGTGGATTGGTCCCGAATTATTGAGTGACTGCCCCACCCACTTCAATTAAGCATTTTGATGAAATTCCTTTCCCACGGTGTGAGCAGTAGCAAGCTTTCGCCGTCAAGGTGTACTGGAACAACCACAACAAATGGAAAGATATGTTTTCAAAATAATGAGTCCCGGAGAGAGATGGATAAAAATAATTGTTTTTGTCTGGCAAAGAGGTTGCAAGTGCAACTATGGACTCGCTGTTACTTCGAGTGTAAGTTTTGTTTCCTGGCCTAAAAAGTAGCATCAAACACATCATCATCAGCCATAGTGAGTGCAACATTAAAATTTTTACAAGACAATTTATCAATTTATCAATACAATGATTCTTTGTAGATTAAACTAGCATATAAATTCAAACTGACATATACCGGTAATTATTTTTATAGAAAACACAACTGACATAATGGTAAAAGTAAGACAGTGTAATGCTAAACTAACATGATCAACTTATTTGTTGAATTTGGGTTTCAACCACTCAATTGAGTGGGATGATGGTGGTAGAGAGTGCTAGGTGGATCACTGGTGGATGATTATGATGACTAATTAAAACCCTCGTTTATTGACCAAATTCCAAAATGACCACCAACAATGTTTCTTTTGTCTTAAATTGCGTTAATTAGCCAAACTAGCGTCGTTTTACAGCCCAAATTCTTTCAATTTTACACGTGTTAACAACGATGGCTAGTTTGGTTAATTAACTTGTTTACAAAAGAATAAGTAATTTGTTGGCGGCCATTTTTTGCATTCAGCCAATAACAATTATTTAATAATACATGTAATATAGAAGCTTACATACAGTGTAGCCGAGCAGAAGGGTTTGACTACAGTATCTTCCTACTGTAGGAAGACTGCAAATTATTATAGGGTATTCTTACAAATCAATTGCCGTAATATTATACATACGGTAACACAATTATTGTACTTTCATATAGTCATATAATACGCATGAGGCACATGCATACTTGAAATATTCATGTTCATGTGCATACACATACAGGTGTACATGTATGTAGAGACTTGTAAGAAAGACTTGTTAGAGAGAGATTAGATGATGCATTAGCTACAGCATTAGCTACAGCCTTTTTCCACAAAACCAAGACAAAGGAACACTTTAAAATTACTAATCAAAAATACCAAGATCAGAAACCTTTGACTTCAGCTCCCATCTCCTCACTATAGCAACATGGATGTGTAGTGTGAGGTACAGTATGACTAACAGGTTCATGTTTTGTCTTTCCCTGCTAGGGCAAAGCAACTGTGTAGCAGTCTATAGCAACCCTGACAGTAATTATGACAGTTATTGTGCTCTGTACCAAACCCTGGAAGAGCAGGCACCTGGATCCCCTGTGTATCTGAGTTTGGAAAAGGAGATTCCTGGGTCCCCAATGTATCAGAGTTTGAATCAAGGCCAGGAAAAACCATCCGGCACTACAGGACTTGGTGTAAAAAGAGTCGGTCCCGAGCAGTCAACATCACCAAATCCAAAGTCCAGT
>NC_090875.1:27234479-27239479 GCF_036669935.1 Montipora foliosa
TACCAGCATTCATGGACTGCTTAGAAGCGGCTTCAATTTGCGCCTGTATATGCTTCCGGTCCGTTGGGGGTAAATTGATCATTGTAAAGCGCCTTTGAGACGTTAGTAAAAGGGCGCTATATAAATGCACCACTTTACTTTACTTTACTCGCAACTAGTTACGGGCAAAGTAGATAGTATTTTGAGCAGAGTGAATATGTTGGGAAATTCACCCTCGTCGCACTGCTTCAGGGCTTTGGCACACGAGCCCGGGAGCTCTTCCTCCTCTGCATACTTGATTCTCCACCGCCGAAATTCTGCCGGGAAGAGCTGTGGAGATGGAAGATCGTCCCTGCACATGTCGACGACCCCTTGTAACTCTTACGACTTCGTTTGATTCTCGTTCATTACAGAGGGAACCAAAGCCTTGAGGCTTGGACGGTGACGGCACCGAAGCGCTCTTCTAGCTGCAAAATGATGTGGTCAAGAAATGGAGCAGCCATGTTGATCCGATAATACCCCTTTGTTGTTGGAGCTGGAGCGTTGGCGCGGTGACGTTGCCTGCCAGCAACTCTGGGAGCTGTTGGCCCCACTCCCACCTTAGCTGCCATTGCCATTGCCTTCTCATAAGCATCATCATACATCTCGTCCATATCGGCGCGCATGTCCTGGTACGACTTAAGCACACTCGAAACCATCGTGAAAGCCTTGAAAATGTCATTGCTCTTCCGTTGCAACTTCGTTGTTAGAGCACTCATTTGCGACAGGTGGAGGTATCCAATGACAAAAGTCACGACGAATTCAAAGTTTGTAATGGCTTGGACTAGTCCAGAGGCATCCCTCTTAGTGGCTGTGTTCCAGCATCCATAAAACTGGGCTGGACAGTCGTCGTGGTGTAGATTATGTGTCATGACTTCCAAAACATACACGACATACTCGAAGGATTCATAAAAATGCTCCTACGCTTCAGACCTCTGCCTATCTGGTCGTACAAAGAGTTATAAGAGGCTTTTTCCTTACATTTCCTTGATTACTGCTGATAGGAAGCCATTTCGCTTGGGGCTGTAATTGAAAAAAATGCACACTTCCTTCCTTCGCGGGCTCCTGGGCTTTCTAGTTTGTTAAATAGTTAGACAGCAGTCAAAAAGCGTCCTATGCGCCAGCGTTCTGACCACGATGGCTCCCAAAACAGACAACATAACAGTGAAAACAACAAATACTTTATTTTGAATAGGCTAGAGCAAGCTCAATCCTGACAATCCAAAAGCGGGCGCTCGGTTAGATCGGCAAAAGCAAAAAAAAAAAATCTTGGGCCTCAAGGGGGGTTCGTTCGAACCCCTCGAACCCCCCCTTCTACGTGCCTGGTTTCGCCGTTAAGCGATAGATGAAATTGTATCGTTTTGCAAACGCTCCACTTTTGGCAGCGTTTTCAAATCGACCTGGTTTCACTTACAGTCTCGATCAGTGTCGTGTAAACAGAAGGCATAACCGCATCGAAAACGATGCGGTTACAAATAAAACTGTCTTCGGGTAAACGCTGCCTGAGAATCGAACCCGGGCCACATTGGTGGGAGGCGATTGCTCTCCCTGCGCTCCAATTATATAAAGATGAGTAATTTGTAACAAATCCCAATCAGGCAAACAAAGGTCACGAATTAGTATATATATGTCCGAATGACGTCTATTTCTTGGAGTACATGTATTTCCGATAAAAAAATTACACTCCATTTGGATAAACAAATGATACTAGGTACCTACTCCTTTTAGAGCATTTTGATTAGTGTCCAGTGCATTTTCGGTTTGGGAGACGCCCTGTGTCTAGTGGCAAGTAAGCAGTTATATCTTTCAAGATCTTAATTTTGAAAGAACGTTAGCGATCCTCAAAATCTTAGAAAGGATCGTTGAGGGTCCTTAGAGATGTTGACAAAAATTGCTTTGGGATCTTTAAAGTTCCTCATTTTTTTAAACCAGGTTTACATAAGACGCATGCAAAGACCCTTATGCCCAATCGTGCTCTTTCAGTTGGGGTGACAATTGAGCCCTGTCCTTTAAGTAGTCTCAGCCTCTTCTTTTCTATTTCTGGAGTAACTGTCGCACTATACTGTTCTGTAAGTAACAATGTTAAGAGAGAAGGAAAGATGGAGAAAGATTAAACTCAACCTCGTGTTGCTTTATTAATGACGTCATGTTGTCATCTTACTTCAGTCTACACAGGGAACCCATCCTGTAACATCGGTCACCCATACAAATAAATAACATGCTAATACTACAATAATCATAATCGTTATCATCGTTATCGTCATCGTCATCATCCTGGACATCATCATTCATCATCGTCATCATCATCATCATCATCATCATCATCATCTTAATACTGCAAGGCTTGTTGTACGGCTGTGAGGATAGATATATTTTTTATTTACCAATATTTCGTCAGGCATGGCCTGGCTTCTTCAGGGAGTTTAATGATTTGCCGTCACAATTTTTGAAATTCAAATATAAGCCATAAGAAAACTAGGTATAAGATTACAGATAAATGTATATATATGTAGATGTACATATAAGGTTATAGATAAATATTAATTACAGTTTTTCTCTTTTGTTTAAACCTTTCATCATCACAACCATCGCCGTAGTTTTCCTCATGATCACCATCTGTGCTCTTTCTTGCAGGTAATAGTGACTCGTACTTCTACTGGGAAAATTTTGTACCTTTAATAGTTATTGATGTTGACGACCTGAATTCCACATACAAATTTCGAAAGTATTCTATGCATGTATCTTGTGAATGGAGACAATACATAGAATATCTGGATGCCAGTGGACATTGGAAACGTGTCAATTTATCTGCAGAGACATTTAAAGTATTACCTGATCCGCAGCACAATTATTGGAAATTAATGATAAAGGTACTCCACTTTCTATGTTTTTTTATTACTTGTAATTTTTTAATTTAGAGAACAAGCAACTGGTTGCATTTATGATGGGATTATGCCATTTAGGTGAAGGGGTTGAACTTATTGAATGATCCACAATCCGGCAATATTTCAAATGAAAGGAATTAAGCCCCACTCGACCCTCGACGGGGGGCCGAGGGAAAGTATGCTGTGAAATAAAATGATATATATATGATATATAAAAATTTGCCCTGAGCGGGATTTCAAACCACGACCCCTTGTTACTAGTTGGCAATTTTATTTAATAGACGCCCCCCTCCCCACCCCCCCTCAATTAAGGGTGTCTCTAAGAGTTTGCCCTCCCTCGGAAAAAGGGGAAAAAAGGGGGGAGGATCATAGAAACCGACTGGGTTACCCCCTCAGAAATTATCCCTACTAACCCCAGCTCGAAACATCAGCTTACAAATCTTTGGGAGATAAGTTACCTTTATCTACTCATATAATAAAACCATAAAGCACATTGGCGGATCCAGACCAAGAGCTAAGGGAGGGGGGAGGGGGACGTTCTAAAAGAAAATTCCGCTCTGTCGCGATTTTTGGGGTTGTTGTCTGAAAAAGGGGCAAGACATTTTAACGTCCAAAAATAAGGCGGGACGGGGGGTGGGGGGGGGGGGTGAAGGGGGAACTCCGGGTTTCCTCACCTCGATCCGCCACTGAAGCAAGCCTGTTCAACTTCCCTTGATCGTGTTTGAAAGCATCTTGTTTTTCCTTAATCTGACCAAGATAAAGCCCGTAACACGTATCCCGCTCTTACTTAAATCTCAAATCGCATGCCAAGAAAATTGTCTTAATTGTGGACGCTGGTTGATTTCTCCAGATTCAAACCGGGAACCCATTGAACCAGCTAACCACGAATACAATGAACTAGAAGGACCTGAACAAACCTGTTGTGAAGTTGATGCGGATAACAAGAAACTTTGGCAAGTTCACCTTGGTGATGGCGACTCCGAAATTCCGCGTGAGATTATTGAGATTGCTCATGTGGACATCAATCCTGCATATGCACTGCCCTGGAAAAAGAAAGCCAAGGAGAAATCCATGAGGAAACGATCTCTCAGTGTCTAAAATACTAGCGATCGGCTGTCACCCCAGACTGAATAACGCGTCGTTTTCTCTTTAAAATAGTCGAATGGACCGTGTCCTTGAAGGGGATTCCGTAAGCGATCGAAAGCGAGCCTTGTTTTCAGCCACCTTTTGCTGTATTGAAATTTGAAAATGTCTTGATTGTTTGTTCAATTTGATTAGGGAAACGTTTTAAACGTCCCCTTTTTTCTCTGGCTGCTTATTGACTTTAATAACCAAGTTCCTAATGTATACACTTTTTTTTTCGTAAGAACGTATTAAGAACATTCCTCAGGCTGAGAGTCTATTGAGAATGTTTTTATTTTGCTAATTTTAACCTGAAAGCATAAAATAAAGGTAAATAATGTAAATTAACCCAATATACATGATACACCTCTCAATTTGTAATAATGAGCAGTTCTTATATTTATAATCGTACCAAAATAACGTCAACACCATCAAGGTCATTAGGTGAAACGTTCTGGTGTAAATTTAAGAACATCTTAAGGACGGTGCCTCATATTGTTATTGCGCATACGTTCTGCGCATCTCGAGATACTCCAATTTCTTATGGGTGGTTATCAATGTAAGGATATTTTTGCGCGGTTAAAAACTATGCGGAGAAAGCAGAACTTTGCAAGTGCTCTTGGTTTCCAAAAAGAAAATTGGGGGTAACCATGCATTTTTCAGAGATACTTAAGCTTCAATTTGAAAAAGAACGCCATACATTGCGTTGTATTTCAACGCTTTTTACAAATATTGTTGATTAATTATCTTCGAAAAATGCGTGGTTACCCTCAATTTTCTTTTTGGATTTCAATAAGACTTGTTAAGATCTGCTTTTCCTGCATATTCAGTAAACCTGGCAAAAATACCTTTGAATTAGTAGGCACCGTCTTTAAGAACGTTTTCAACCAGACTACGTACTGAAAATATATAAGAACGTTAACTCCAAAATTAGACGTTCTTATATAAAAAGAGTATATTTGAGCTCGAACTAAG
>NC_090875.1:27246979-27251979 GCF_036669935.1 Montipora foliosa
CAAAAAAAAAATTATGAGGAAGGTAATGATTTTGTAAAACATTTTCAACTTTTAATTAATCTGAGATACAAATGTTGGTTTTGCCCATGCACAGATTTCCAGTTTCAACTTCAACCCCAGAGTAAATGCGTGCGACACCCTTCTAACAGGAGAGGCTTTCTGCGTGAGTGGGAGGAAAACATAATTATTTTAAGCTTCAACTCTGTACTCGTTTCTGCCCCCTGGCACTTGACACCTTTTACAGCTTGAAACTGTTTTTTTAGATTGTTTCTGATTTTCTTTTTGTTTAGTTTTCTATTCTTTTTTTTTTTTACTCCAACTGTCACTGACCCAAAATTAGGTATGACTGTTCAGTGGTAAGCAGAGAAAAAAAGGGGGACAGGCTTATATTTATAAAGGTTCCTGGTTGTCAAACAGATTTTAAGTCAAGGAGGAATTTACATGGTAAAAGTGCATGGGCTGTACTTATACGCTTCTAGACTGTATGCTCTACAGACAAATTGAAGCAAAATAATAGGCCAGAAAGAGGAATGTACATGTACAGTAATGCACAGTTGATAGCACAGGCATGAATTCATGGTCCGACTGTCTCAGACTTGCACTTTTTGACAAATCTGGTATTAAGCAACCAATCCCTTAGCCTACAGAATAATTAATTAGTAGGTTTTACTTGGTCTAATGCCTGAAGATTTTACTCGTCCATGTGGGGTTTTAATAATGTTATGCATTTATTTCTGAAGGAATGACTTACATCCCTGCGGGGTGCAGGGATGGCGCAGTGGCGAGAGCACTCACCTGCAACCATTGTGGCCCGAGTTCGATTCCCAGATCGGGCATCATAATGTGGGTTGAGTTTGTTGGTTCTCTACTCTGCACCGAGGAATTTTCTCCGGGTACTCCGGTTTCCCCTCTCCTCAAAAACCAACATTTGACTGGATTTCTGTTAATTGTTAATTTCAGTTTACAGTGTCCCCAATTAGTGCTCCAGCGCTAGAATGACTAGACAGTTAAATAAAGTTCCTTTCCTTTCCTTTCCTTTTCTTTTAGGTTGCCAACAATATTTGAATGGTGATACACTTGACACTGTTGACTTGACAAGTGAAAAACTAAACAAGGACCAGACACTTAAATTTGGTCGTAACCATAAGGAGGATGAAACTTGCAACCTGACTGGAAGTTACTTCCATGATTATGACGGCTTTCAGAGCTTCTGGCGACATGTTGCTGAGCCTGGGCTCTTTACACTTGAGATGAAGGGCAATGATTACTTAGTAGAGGTGACTGTATATAATTTTCTGGATTTGTGATAACTACTGGTATACATTAATAAATAATTTTTGCATTTTTTTAGTATAAGCTAGCATTAACACAGTCTGTTTGTGCAGACATTCCAACCCCTTTTGAAGCAAAAAAGGGAGTATTTTTTAGGGCCAAGGACGCATGCTTTAGGGGGGTCTGGGGGTATTCCCCCTTGGAAATTTTGCAAGTTTAGTTTCTCTCAAGTGGCATTTCATACATTTTGACGTCGATTTTTGTGGTATTCTGTAAGGTCTTTATTCTTATCACTGGAGTCCAGGCCATACTTGTCCGTTTTGGAGCTGCTAAATGGAGTAAGACTGCTGGCCTTTAATATGAGTCTGCTTAACACAGGATGTTCAATGGAGAGACTGGGTACAAGAACATAGGATAAGAAAGTGTAATACATGAATGTAACGTTTTACAGTTCAGATCATAAAAAATACTTAAGATAAGCAATTTTTTCCTTTGTTTTCAGAATTTCACGATAAATTGGGAGAATATGATAAAAATGGGGAGAGCGGGAGGCAACACATCAAATCAGGAGGGTTGGAATGTCCATTTATATTGGCTACTAGTTCTAACCCTAACCCTAACCCAAACCTCAAGAGAAAGCTAACCATTTTAAAATCAAGCACTAGACTAGACTTATTTTAAATATACAATGTACTAATTAGTGTTGGTAAATAATCAGTACAATTGTCAGCCAGTTGATCTTAAGTGGTTAAGTAGATAAAAGCATTTCCTCAATGTGGGTGCTCTGGGTTTAAATCCTGTCCAGGAATGCAACTTGTCCTGGGACAGAGTAATGATCTAAATTGTTGATAACAGCCAGAAAATATTAGGAATTGTCGATAATCATCATTTCAGGTGTAGAGGACATGTTGAACAGAAAGGGAACGTCAGTTGATGAAGGGAGAGCTCGCAGAATACTTTGGATTCTACTCTAATATGACCTAATATGGATATTTTGCTGTGCACGCCATTGTCAACTGATATTCCTGTTCTGTTTCTAAATCAGGCTATCGTGCACTAATGTATTTCCCATAGGTACCTGAGACTTTGCTATGCTTGGCATTCACACTTTTAGCCATGATTTATACCACCCTTATGACCGGTGACATTCACTTGACACCAATCAGCCGTCTACGTTGTTTGCTTGGGGGAGTTTTCGCTTTTACTTTCAATTGGTGTAATGTTTACATTTTTTGCGACCTCTTAACTCCAGTGGTCATTTTAGGTGATTTTGCATTGGTTTGGAGAATATGTTTCCTGTTTTTTCTCATAGAAGGAGTTTTTTTACTGGTTTGCGTATCCGGCTTAATCAGCGGGCTGTTTTTTTTCTCACTTTTTGGCGATAGTCTACTACTTTCAATTGTCTAATAAGAGTCCTTTTGGCGAATTTGTTCTTGCATAGATCTCTGTCAATATTGTATGTACAACAAATGAAAGATTTATATCTCCTAGGGTGATGAATTGTCAGGATTCTGTTAAATGACTATTCCGATTGAAAAAAGGCTTTACGATGCATATGGCATCTATGAAAGGCAGAATTGCTTCTGGGACTTTCGGCTAAGATCAAGGGTCATTGTCAGAGCATTGAACCTGTGTACCTTTTTCAGGATCTTGTGAGGCTAGCATTACATGGTTAAGCCCGTTACCAGCTCACGAGGGTGTTCTAGACCATATTTATTTTATCTTGTTGTTTTAATTTTGGCCTATTCTATCTCAATGCTCCGGGAAACTTTGGGGATTGTGCGATAGTCAAGAATTTTTGCAGCAACATTTGGAAAAACCTTGGTCACAAGAATTTATTGAACCTCTTTATTGGGCGGGTGTTTTTCCTTGTCCTGCACTTTTGTGCTTTCACAACTATTACTCAACAAAATAATTATTTGCTGTTTTAGTCTTCAACCCACTATGAAACCGTTTGTTTACATGAAAAACATTGGAATTAAGGCTCACAAATTTATCGAACCTTTGGAGTAACTGCAGAATACCCCACCACTTGAAGCTGTACCTCTTAAAATTATGGCTATGTGGCAATGCAGCTACATGGCTACGGAGCTATTTGGCTACGTGGCTACGTGTATGGAGCTACAGTACATGGCTATGTGGCTACATGGCTACAGAGCTACTTACGTTACGTGGCTTCATGGCTACGGGGCTACGAGGCTATTCGGCTTCTTGTAAGGCAACAAGACAATTACATAGTTTGTGATAATGCTTGTTACGAAAAATAGCATTGCGTGACTAGCGTTACTGTCTAGAAGCTTCGCGAGAGTTCGTAGTTTGTTTATATTTAGGTTTGTACGTAAGCGTTTCTAAATCGGTGTGTTTTGTAATCTTTCTATTATTAGATTCATTACTATTTTAGAAAGTTCTAGAAGTTTATTGTCAGAGTATATAAGTAGACGAGTCCAAGCGGAGTTTTTTTTTATCTAGTTTTTCACAAGCGAAGAGAGTTAGCGTTAGCCGTGTTTAGTCAAGTGTGACAGAAGCTGTGTTTATTCAAGTTGGCGGAGGCCGTGTAAGTTTATCGAGTACGTGTTGTTTAGAGTTTTACTTCGTGGAAACTTCGTTCATTTTGGAATAAATCTTCTTGTTGTTGTTCCGACAACCCTGCGTTCAGTTTAGTCTGCAAGCTAACTTTCCTCAAACATACGAACTCGTAACATTGGGGGCCTGTCCGGGAGAGGAATTCATTTGTTTGCCGACTACAGAAGCCAGGAAAGGATTGTAACTTGGAAGGAAGTAGCTGCTCTGTGGAAAAAAGTTGTAGTGAGTGAAAGAACCGTGGAACTTTAGTGCTGTGAAAATGGAGAAATTTATTCAGCTTGGCGAAAAGTTTGGTCTGGAAGGAGAAAAGCTGCTTGAATTTGTGTGTGAACAAGAAGAAAAAGAGGACAAACGCAGAGACGAAGAACGAGAAGAGAAACGTAGAGAGGAAGAACGTGAAGAAAAACGCAGACAATTGGAAGAGGAAAGAGAGGAGAAACGTAGACAGCTTGAAGAAGAAAAAGAAGAAAGACGCAGACGACAGGATGAAGAAAGGGATGCGAGACGTCAGGAAAGAGAAATTAGGAAGTTAAAACAGGAAGCTGACCTCATGAGACAGAAGGAAGCTGCTGAGATTGCCAAGAGAGAGCATGAGTTAGAACTTGCTAGAATAGCAGCAATGAATGGTGATGGTCGTACTGCAGAAAGAGGTGACAGAGAGGATCGGGCTAAAGCACCTAAACTCCCCTCGTTCGTTGATGGCAAAGACGATTTGGAAGCGTATTTGCAGAGGTTCGAGAGATTTGCCGAGACAGCTAAGTGGAAAAAAGATGGATGGGCATCGAAGCTCAGTGCTCTGTTGTCTGGACGGGCACTAGAAGTGTATTCACGTCTATCAGAGGACGCAGCTAAGGATTATGACAGGGTAAAGATTGCGTTAATGAAGAGATATGACCTTACCGAAGACGGCTATCATCGAAAATTTAGAGCATCCAAACCAGAAGTCGACGAAAGTCCGGAGCAGTTTATTGTGCGATTGGACAGATACCTGTTACGGTGGCTAGAGCTTTCGAATACTGCGCGAAGCTTTGATGGTCTTAAGGACTTGATCGTGACAGAACAATTTATTGACTCTTGCCCAAAGGATTTGGCAATTCACCTGGAGAAAGGGCACCTGAGACCCTAGCAAAGATTGCGAAGATCGC
>NC_090875.1:27256979-27264479 GCF_036669935.1 Montipora foliosa
TACAAAATGTAAAATTTGAAGTCTTGCGGCCTCAGTATTGATTTTACATGCTAGAATGGATTACGAACACAATTGTCAAAAAAAATTGTTATCAAAACCATTTGAAACCATTTTGAAACCCTTTCTGAACCCTTCTAAGACTTGAAACACACTGAAAATCCTTTAGAAGCCCTTTTGAAACCCTCTTGAAACCCTCTTGAAACCCTTCCAAAACCCTTTTTGAGAAACATGAAACCATTTAGATACCTCTTCTGAAACCCAGGGCGTGGAGGGTCACATTTCTCTCTTTAATACTTTAAAAAATATTTTCTAAAAAAATGAAGGTTTTTTTTATTTCAACAGTGGCAACCAGACATTAACGGAAGCCTTTCTGGCAGGATCATACGTTTGACTATCACATGCAGTGCTTCTACTCCTTCGACTCGCTGCTTTCTTTTCAAAGCATTAGGATCAGTTACCTGTGAGTACATACAATAACAATAATTTATTGAGCTGTTTTTTTACTGGAAAACAGCTTCAAGTAACCTGACTATATATGGCTGATTTTTTGGTCTGCAATTTCAAAGTCTTTGTTTTTAAAACTAACTCAGGGGCCGTACGTGAAGAGGGAGGGGCTGCAGCCCCTCCACTCCCTCACTTTTATTCTACGATGTTTTTTTCACCTCCTCCCCTCCCCCTCTCATCACACCTCTGTGAACCATACCAAAACCTAGCCCTTCCTGCCCCCCCTCCCTCTATTTTCAAAAATACTCCACAGCCCTGTAACTCAATCAATCAATCAATCAGTCAACTTTATTTAATGACTAAATGGTGACTGGCTCGATCAGCAAGCTGGATTTCAGACATTCTGTGTAACAATTACAAGGTATAAAATTAATGTTAAAAATGACTGATTAAATAACTATAATGTAATGAAAAGTATTTAACTGGTGAAGATAGGACTTGACAGGCTCTGCATCCTTGTTTTAATTTCCAACATTTCATATGAGAGTTGTTTGTCTTTGGTTATTTGAATTGTTGCAGATAATGCTTCTTCAAGTTGTTCAGTTTGTCCGAGCTTACCAACTTTGCCTTCACCAGTGTTATCATCTTTTTCATCAACATCTTTGCCATTGGCACCATCACGGCCATCATTATCATCACCATCATGGCCACTATCACCGTCATCACCATCACCTTCACCATCACGGTCACCATCACCATCACCATCATCATTATCGTCATTGCTTTTACCACTAGCAAAATCATCAATAGCATCAACGCCATTAGCACAATTGTCATCAACACTGGCCGTTGTGATATCTTCAAGCACTGGAATACTGTTGCCAGAGTTGACATCATCCTATGCAGGAACACAAAGCAAAGCTGTTATTATGGTGTCCTCAATAGATCCATCATGGGTGAGTGTCTACCATACACGTGCACCTTTTTAGTGCCCAGTCTGACAGTACATCCTAGACATTGTAATCTCTATGTTCACATTGAAATGTTGTAAAGCATTTCAACTAATAGCAATCACCTGTTGATAACTTAATAATGAAGGGTAAGATGAAGCACAATGTGGAGTAAAGAATTCATCTTAAACAGATTTCCTTGAAAAAGAGACACCTCTTTTTGGGACACAATGTCAATGAATGCTTCAGACACATATTTCCCCATTTCATGTCATTGACAAAGTTCTCTCTCAAGCACTTTTTCTGTTAGGACAGGAAACTCTGTAAGCCACACTTCTTTTGTCACAGACATACTGTACCCTAAATGTAAATGCCAGAGGTTTTTTCTCTCTTAGAGCGAGGGAATAGCGAGTCACAAAGCGGCAAGGAAAACCTCTGGTTCGAACCGTTGAGTTGTTTGAGAAAGCCAGTCCAATGGGATACTGTTTCAAACTCCCAGAGTCAGATTTCGACCCTAGTTATTTGATTGGTTCCAGGAACTGGTCAGTTCTAACAAGTACTCTGATTGGTTTAGCAACGGAAAGTGGTTTAAACAGGTTTTCAGCTGCTATCAAACAAGAGATCACAAGTCTTCTTGCAGCAAACGCTGCAAACTACGTTTCTGGGAATCGAGATATTGAAGCCAGAACAAGTTCAGGGAATTCCACAGTTTATTTTTGAAAACGCTGATTTTGTATTTGCTGTGCTTCTGCCTGGCTTCGGGAAATCACTTATCTTTCAAGCCATTCTTGGAGTGTGCTCTCGTTTGGCTTCTCGCAGTTTTGTATGGAGTTATATGTCCACCAGAATTGACATCCAAGTTTGAAATAGCCCATTTTGGGGAAACAAAGATGGTGATTGGTAGGCTATGTCACACATCATTATTACTGATTTTGGCACCCATGGTTTCGGGGTCAACTCTTGGCTTAATTGGGATCAGAAGTTTGACTGATGGAAGCCAAAACGCAGTTTGGCGTTTGCCACTTGAAGATGAGATTGCACAGAACTATAAAAATCGCATTAAACTGTTGATGATCAACCACCAATTTGTAAGCTTTCATGTAATTTTTGAACTTCTCCATTTGTCTTTTGCTTTTGTAGCAAAATAATCAACCTTAAGCCATGCTCTGATCAACCACTTTTGACAATCTTCCTGCCAATGTTTCAATAACATCTTTAACATTAAACAAGTTGCGTTTATCCCTGCCAATTACTTGTGGATTACACATACAAACCCGACAATACACTTCAGATGTAATTATGTTATTATAATCTTTACTGGAGTTTTTCTGTTTTGTGCTCTATGTGAGTGCTGTGGAGCATGAATCATAAACAAAGTAACATGACCTAGCTTGTGTGCAAGAAACCAGTTTAGCTGAGTTTCAGAACATGTGAGTTTCTTCAATGTCAATCAAACCGGGCATGTAAGTGAGGTTCTCAACGGTTCGAACCAGAGGTTTTTTCACACTGCTTCACAACTCGCTATTCCATTGTCCTATGAGAGAAAAAACCTCTGGCATCCAGGGTACCACAGACATACCTCTAAAGCACAATCCTGTCACCACAGACACTGTACCTGTATCTCAGATGTATGCATACTACTGTTACTGTAGACTCTTCCCCAAAGAACACTCTACTTGTCACAAACATTTGCCTATTAAAAGAACACTTGTCATGGCTGTCAGACACCTTTTCAAAGGACACTTTTGTCAATACAGATGCCTATTGAAAGCTTACTATTCTTGCTACAGACATCTCTCTCAAGTACCCTCCTGTCAATGGCATGACTATTCTGGGGGTGGGGGGTAGGGGGTGAGGGGTGTATGTAAGGGGTTGGGGGTGGGGGTGAAGGGTACTATAACAAGGTAGGGACGGAGGCAGTGTGGCCCAGTGGTTAGGGCGGTTGCCTTGAGATCCGGACATCCCAGGTTCAAGACTGGCTCTGACCACTCGTTGAATTTGATCCTGGTAGTCCCTGGTTCAACTTCTCAGCTGCACTTGTAAATAGCCAAATGGTTTGCCTCCGGCCAGTTGGGATTCTTAACAGTTGTTGTTGTTGTTCTGTTCCGTCATTTCGTTAACTGTGTTTCATTGGCCCTGAAAAGCCCCTATGGGGAGCGGTCAATTAAGTACATATTGTATTGTAGGGGATGAAGGGTACATTAGCTGAAACAACCCAAACCTTTACAAAAATGCTAACCTTAGGCCTAAACACATGGCATCTGACAGGATGCGGCGATGCGGATCCGCATCCTCCGCATAATTACGATATTTTCAGCATAAAACTGAAGAAATGCCTGATATTAGTGATAAAGCAGCTGCTTACCACCCTCACAAACACAAAAGCCAAAGAGATTGACTATTTTGAAACGCTTATTTTCCTGATCATTGAAGAAAACACGCCATTTCGTTCGCAAGATGAAAGTTCGTAAGCAGTTTCATCTTTCTAAATCATTATTTTATACTCCCTAATACAGTATACGTAGGCATCTCTTTAGACACACTCTTGTCACCACAGACCTTTGTCTAAAGCACACCCCTGTCACCACATACATTGTATATTTCCAAACCACACCCTAGTCTCCACTATGGTCACCAGAGAGATTCATTTAAAGGGCACACCTGTCACAACAGACTTTTCTCTCAATCACTGTTCTGCCCTATTTTTTGTCAGATAAACCCACCACAGCCATCCAGTTCTACTGAAGGTACCATTGAACCAGGCAGTCAGGAAGCTCAAACCGAGAAAGTTGGCATTGGGGTACTGATTGGGGCTGCAGTTGGTGGTGCCTCATTTTTTGCAGCTGTAGTCATGATCATCATCTTAATTTTTCGGAAACGGAGAAAGTTTCCTGGGTATGTTGATTTATCTCATCTAAGCTGTGTCACAAGGGTAAAAAAAAAATGATAGCATTTATTGCGACCTAATATGTTGTAATATGTTGTTGTAACAACTTGATGTCAATATGCTTTAAGAATAATTGTTAGTTTTGTATTCTAATGGTTGAAGTGGAACAAGCATGATATGGAGGCTAATGTGGGGGAACCGTCTTTTTCATCCTCCTCCTCCTTCTCATCATCATCATCATCATACACCTGTAGATGTACCAGTCTAACCATGGAAGTGCAAAGCTGGCCTATTATTGCAGTTCATACATGTACACAAGGGAGGATCTAGGGGAGGTGCACTGGGTGCACGTGCACCCCCCTCGGTTACCAAAAAAAAAAACGTTTTAGTTAAAAAGTTCTAAAATTTACAAACAAAATAAAAAACCTAAATAACAGACAGCGGTCCATTCTGCCTTAAATCTGCTAGTTTTCGAAGTTTTTGGGCTTCCTGTGCATTTCTGGCTGACATGTGGACCCCCCTAGCCAAAATCCTAGATCCGCCCTTGTGTACGTCTAGTAATACATTTATCATTGTTGATGCATGATGAGAATGTTATTTGTTCATATAATTTTTTACAATTTTCTTTTTAGGAAAAGTACAGAGGAGGTGAAGAAGCAAGGTACAGTTTGTTAGCCTGGCATGCGTAGCAGGAGGGATTGTTGGCACAGGAGGGAAATAATAAGTGGCAAAGCCGCATGAAGAATGGGAAGGGGAGCTGTGCGCTGTGCCCTCCCCCCCCCCCCCCCATCCTCCCCACAATCTCTGCGTGACTTCGCCACTCGTTATCTGCCTTCTGCGTCAACAATCCCATCAGCTATGCAGGCTAACAGTTGGTAAGAGTCAGAACAAACTGATCTGACACCTGTAGTACTGAAGAAATAAGTGTTTAATTTGTTCTCTTATTTTCCATGCCAGTGGGGAATCCTGTGTATGGTATTTCAGGGGACGAATTTCAAATGGAAAAACCCCAGGGGCATGCACAGCAAAGATACCAAGATACCCCAAGCAATGGTGAGCAGAGTTTTATTTTATAATATCATCATAGGGGTGCAAGGATGGCACAGTGGTGAGATCACTCGCCTCCCACCAGTGTTGCCCTGGTTTGATTCCCAGATTCAGCGACATGTGGGTTGAGTTGGATAGTTCTCTACTCTGCACTGAAAGGTTTTTCTCCGGGTACTCCGGTTTTCCACTTTCCTCAAAAACCAACATAAATGTTTATTTGATTAATGTGTTGATTTATTGTTTTCAATTTACAGTGTCCCCAATTAGTGCTTCAGCGCTAGAACAACTAGACATTTAAATAAAGTTTCTTTCCTTTCATCATCATTGTCATCATTATCTTATCTCTGTAAGTTTACTCTAACCACTCAGTAGAATTTGTTTGAAGAGACAGATCGGTCCAAAAGAAGGAGAGTCCCTGCACCAGAAGATGGTGATGTGTGAGCAATTTTAAAGCCCCTGGGTAGTTCTCCTTCAGGCTCCAGTTTTTCAAAGGCCAGATAACTTTATCCAGTGGATATAATTATGATTATGTAGTGATGTATCTGTTGCAGGTCATTTTGTTCCTTAGGTTAAACTGCAACCAAACTAGGTCATTTCGTTTCAACCTAGGTCAACTTGTTTCAATCTACAGTTGTAGGTCATTTTGGGGGCAAAACACAGGTCACAGGTTGCTTTTTTACCAAATGATACAGAAACAACCCTAAACGTTTACAAAATTAATGCTAACGTTATGCCTAAAAACTTTTGTTTAGGCCTAATCTGGCTTGAGGCTAGCTTTGATGAGAGTTTAGGATACTATCTGTATTGGTAAAACAATGACCTTTGACCTGTGTTTTGCACCTGCTCCACATTGACCTACAATCCTGGTCAAAACTGTTGAGACGGTTCGCGCTTTTCCCCCTCCCCCATTACAATGTTGATTTTTCACGGTCTCCGAAATCAAGATCCGTTCATCAATTTCTCACATGTTTCAACATTGTGTGGGGGAAAGGGGTGTGTGAAAAAGGCAGCCAAAGGAGAACACGTGTTGCTCATATAACGATGGAAACATGTGCAGTAAATTCTCTGCTTTTTGCCCAAAATTTGACGAGTGTCCCAAAGTCTTTTGACCCGGATTGTAGGTTGAAACAACTTGATCTAGTTTGGTTGCAAATGAACCTATAAGGAACAAAATGACCAGCAACATATCCACTAGGTAATTTTATCTGGGCTTTGAACAACTGGGTTCGGTTTTCACATAATTATTAATCACATCAAGATGGGTTTCAATAGGATTGTTGGCGGTTGCTTTGGGTAGAGTAACGAGTCTTTCTGCATGCAGGCACCAGAAAGCACGATTGTATTTTTGGTCACTTGGGATTAGTCTTTATTTGGAGTTGTTTTGTTTTCTGTCTTTGGTTTCTTTTGTTTTATGTTATTTCTGCTCCAGTTCCTGCAGAAGCAACCAGGGTAACCAGCTATTGTCATTGTCAAAATGGGTTTTAATTTTAGGTTTGAAAGATTT
Organism: Montipora foliosa; assembly: GCF_036669935.1. Taxonomy (NCBI): domain Eukaryota; kingdom Metazoa; phylum Cnidaria; class Anthozoa; order Scleractinia; family Acroporidae; genus Montipora; species Montipora foliosa. Next base: position 27,263,812 of record NC_090875.1, read on the forward strand.
AGTATCAGCTGTCTTTAACCACTTCAGTTTAGGGGGAGAAGACTAGTAGCCGACTTCTCTGATCACAGGGGCACCCAACGATAATTTTCGGTAAAATGTGTGTTCGGGAGAGTCAAACTGTTGTAAGAATTTGGGTTCTACATTGCCAAACAGCTTTACTAAAACAGCACCTAAAAGATTTGCAGCAAGGGAAAAGTAGTCCCTTACGTTTTCGGAAAGGATATTTTTACAATTTTTGGCACTTAAAAAGGTCACCTAGCAGATTCTGATGAGCTAATTGTATTTTGGGAAGTTTTTAGAACTTAACGTCCAGCTAGCAATTCCTGGAATGAAGATATCATTCCCTAAAATTTTCGGACACTTCAATTTTCAGCTAAGATATCCGAACACATCAAATTCTTCTAGCTGATAAAAAAATCTCTTTAGACAGTCTTTAAAAGCTACAAGGATAAGGACCCTAGAAATATCTCCCAATGGCTTTTGCTTAATTTACTTGTTGGTGCTCTTGTGATCAGTGAAGTAGCTAATGCTTTTCATCGGCTGTCAATACTATGGAAACCACCGATCTGTGGATTGGTCCCGAATTATTGAGTGACTGCCCCACCCACTTCAATTAAGCATTTTGATGAAATTCCTTTCCCACGGTGTGAGCAGTAGCAAGCTTTCGC
>NC_090875.1:27279479-27281979 GCF_036669935.1 Montipora foliosa
AACTTTAATCATTAGCCCTAGTTTATGAAACCTAGATTGGCAAAAGGCAAATACGTTGATAAATTGGAAATAAGTTGGACAGTTAGTTTTGAAAATACATGTTCGTGGTTAGTCTTACGAAGATCGTTTCATTCCGACCAAGGGCTCGTCAGAGACCCTTCTGCTTGGCAAACTCGTTGGTAAATTCATGCCCAAAGTTAAACTAAGTTTCATTTTTTTTAATGATAACCTAACAACTAGTTCGTTCCTTGTATTCGTTCTTTCATTCGTTAAGTCATTAATTTATTTATTTATTTGTTGTTGTTTTACTAAAGTGTTAGCTCTTCAACGCTGGCAAAGCCCCTTTCTTTTTGTTCTACCGAGGAACTCGTCTATCTTAATGAAAAACATTAGCTCATTGACTAAGGCATTTAGTTATGTAATTATTGAAGATTTACGGGGAAGGGCACATTTATTTACCCAACGGTGTTAACCCGCCAACTTGTTTAAGCTGAGAGTCCAAACAAGCTTTTTGTTTGATTAACACAATGTTTTTGTTTTGTATTATTTGTTCAGGGCGGAATTTTTTTGGATGAAGACGCACGAGTGATCCAATTCTAAAATCCTGGACCAGTGATGGCGTGCTGCATATTTCAGACAACTTGCTAATCCCTGATGATATTCAGCCTTTGCTACCGAGATTCTGCCAACCGAAAGCTATCTCGTAGAGTAAGTTTTCAAGTGACGGATGGTCAAGGGAGGCTTGCAGCTATTTGGCACATATAAGAAAATCCGTAAATCCAAATTTAGAATTCCATCAGATAACTACCCGCACAGAAAAAAAGAAACTGCTCAATGCTTTCGTTTGGATTATCAACAAACACTTACGGACAAGAAAATTAACAGGCCAGGTCGCTTTAAATATGGGATAATAAACTAACCTCCGTTAAAAATGGGCTCAGGAGCTTTTATGCAAATGTCACAGTTTATTATTTCATATAGACTTGAAAATAAGAACCACCTGGAACAGCAAAACCTTAACAGACCCACAGGAAGCTTTTGAATCGTCACACTTAAGGGGCTTCAACCCCTCAGATTGAAAAGTTAGAACCACTTGTCGTAGCATACTAATCAGAACCACAGTTAAAGTAGCTTTCGTTTGAATGGTCACTCTGTAGGATTGTCCATTCAGACTTCAAAAAGTTAAAAACACCTTGAAAAGCTTAATAAACAGTACAACAGAGAAAGTACTGCTCAAGTAGCTTTCATGTGAATGGTCACATTTTAGGATTTCACAGACCGACTCAAAAGTTAGAACACCTTGAAACGCTTAAGAAACAACTCCACAGAAAGGTACTGCTCAGTACCGCTATCATTTTGAATGGTCACAATTTTGGATCTCACCCACAGACCCAAAAGTGGGAAACACTTGAACAGCGTAATAAACAGTATCACAGGAAAGTACTGCTGGCCGGACATGTTAAAGTAGAGTATATATAGGATATTACATGGACGCGCGGGGATACAAATTTTATCTTCAAGTTGCTGCAAGTATCTCTTACGAGTAAGCGAAGCGAAACGAGTGAGAGATACTTTCCGCACGAGAAGATAAATTCGGTTATCCGGGCGCCGGCCCCCCCTCCCTTCCGCCCGGCAGCGGCCAGGTAATTTTCTGTTTATCTATTATAGATATAGGATGAAGTTCCCTCGGAAAAATCAGTTGTCATGGACTCTGAAAAAAACATGGCAGAAGCAGTCGCGCGTGACATGGCTTCTTCGTGAGGGGTTAAAATTGATGGCCGTTTTGTTGTTTCGCGCGCAAAGTGTATCTTAAAATAAATCCATTTGTGACTGTGCTGGGGCAAGACGTCGCAAAAGTGATAGATCAACATTCTTATCTAATTGACTATTTGTTATACTCTGTATTATTGACGTACGCAACGTATTAAGTTATCCATGCCTTGTGAACGAGCTTGAGGCCTGGCACTAGTGTTCAAAGGGCCGGGTCATTAGCGTCCCCAGAGTCACCCGGCCCCTCTTAGCCGCTAAAGGCTGAGCTCGAAAACCACCCTCGTTTTCTCGTGCGAAGGCCCCGCTGGCTAAGGAGAAACGATGGGATCTGGTAACGAGAATGAGGCTAGTAACTTTATCAGGTGGAGAAGTCACATTCTGACATTTTAGTCTGAGCAAAGATGCAGTAATTTCTTGCGAAAACCATGAAATATGAACACTCTAGGCACACTGATCTAAGAGGGAGGGTGGGTTCAAAAACCGGGGACAACGTTTAACCTGAAGGATATTTTTAATTTCATTATCCAACTGTGGTAGCTTATTGTACAAAAAACGCACGAAACGAGTACAAATTATTCCACGATATTGTCCAGTTGGTTAATTTTAGTACAATTGGTTATTGTACAGTAGAGAACCGGTTTGACTAGTTGAGTTCGGCTGACGGTCCCCACACGCACAAATACCTCGTGGTTTCTCGAGGTGTAAAATTCCATTTGCTAAAAATTTAGTG
>NC_090875.1:27291979-27294479 GCF_036669935.1 Montipora foliosa
GGCAATACTTCGAACTCGGTCAGTCAGAGGTCTATATTTTATTGCGCAAATATCTATAAAAGTTAACCAATTGACCTGTTATCCAATTTTAGGCACGGTGTGTTCGCACAGGCCCGGGAAATCACACTTGTCGATGCAATAGTGGTTATATTGTGAATGGAACCTTCTGTTTAGTATCCGTAGCAACGGTAAGTATCAGGAAAATAAAAAGTAAAATCATATGTTTGTGTCATTGTTATCATTGCTATTTTCTTCCTTGTGTACATTGCAATGAAACGACCGATCCCGCGATGCCGGTGATACACCTGAGTTTAAACGGGATTTGACCCGTTGCACCCGCTTTCAAATCCAGGGTTTAACAGCAAAACTCCATTGAAATCGTATCGTTGAAGGGAACCTCCACTTCAACAAAAAAATAACTTTAAATCACAGGAAATAACTGTTACAGTCAAGTAAATCTAAAATATTTTCAAAGAAAGTGTTTGTATCCGAAATAAATAAGTTTTAGAATCGCCTATTCTTGTTTTCAAATTCCCCGGGCGCCGCCATCTTGGATAATTGTGACGTGTTACGGTTGCCCTATTGTTATTAGACAAAAGCTCTTTGTGTCAGAACAATAGGGCAACCGTAACACGACACAATTTTTCAAGATGGCTGCGCCCGCGAAATGTGAAAGCAGGCTTTTAGCCAGGATTTTGAAAGTGGGAGTCCAAATTTTATGTGGGCCTAGGGGGGTGTGGGGGCATGCTCCCCCAGAAAATTTTGAAAAATTGAAGCCTCTTAGACGTGATTTCCGCGATTCTGACAGCTGTAAACGTCTTTCAATTTACCTATTAAACCGCTGTTTTTCCTTGATAATTTTACTAAGCTATCCTTTCCTCAACTTACCTTGTTTAACATTGAATTATATTTGGGACAGGAACTCCAGTTGTTATGAAGAGTGATTGAAATTTGAAGTTGTCAGGCCATGATTTACACGAAAGAACAGATATGCGTGACTTTGTTGGTCGAACTGCATTCTGGTCTACAATCTTTAACTATTCACCTACTATTAGTAATCCCAAAGCAATTACGATGATTGCACATGTTATTACACCAAATGGCTATTTTGTTGTAATGCCCGCCAGATTTCGCGTGAACAGAGCAGAATACAATCAAGCGATTACAATAACATTTGTAGCCGCGAGATCGTCTGACCGAGTTGGAAGGCGCATGATCTTTGACTCATGTCCTCATAAATGCGCGTACTTATTTATAACAGCCGGCAAAGTAGCCTGGGGATGACTTGGTAAGTCAATATCACTGAACAGCGGCTTTGCCTGTGAAATCGCTTCGCTCAACTTTGATTCATTTTTGATCAAAACAGAAAGGAAACTCGCTAAAAAAGTGTTCATATAGAAGAAAAATACGACAGCAACACTAAAACAACTCTTGAGAGCAAAAAGAAATGTAACTTTTATTAATTTATAGACACTGTTTTGTTACATTAAGCACAGAAGTTCGTAAATCGCCGCCCAAAACAGGCCGTCGAAAATCTCCCATTTCTGAGAACTGGCCGTCCTTTGGACGGCTGGACGGCCGCCTGGCTAAAAGCCTGTGTGAAAGTGAATATAAGCGATTTTAATATTTACTTTTCTTGTTGTTACTGGAATTTTTCACTGCTCACGATACTTTTTTTTTCTTGTAGATCATCGGAAGGATGAATCCCAACCTCGAAAATTACATTAGAGTAAGTTGTTTGGAGCAGTTGGCGTTTTTCTCCCCTATTTTCTTGCGAACCAAATTGCTCGACAAATGTTACACTGTGTAACGTTTCTTGTGCTGACTTGTCTCTCTTTCAGTTATCACGTGCGATCACAGGAACATTTTCATTGGCTGATTAGAAGAAAAAAGAAATTTTGCAAATGTTACACTAAGAATGTTTGACAAAAAGTGGCAGCCTTGCGAGAACCATTGAAAAGTACAACTAACTTCTGCCGATCGCAACGACTATGGAAGCAATTGCTTTACGAAAAACATAATAACGTCACAATACTATACACACTGGTCGATTTTCGTGCCACGCCACATTTGTCAGAACAAAATTGCTTGTGGGTTGCACGAAAAATTATCAGGTGTGCTATAGTCCATACCACGGCTTCGGCATCTACAACCCTGAGCAAAAACAGTATAGATTTTTCCACTTTTTCGAACTTTTTGACCATTACGTGAAAAATATAAAAATAACAAAAGTATCCCATCCCCGCACCCTACCCAACAAGATGTTGTTGAGGAAGAAGCGATGATAATAAGGTCTTTACACTCGCTAACAACGGGTTCAGTGAAGTCAAAAAGCTTCAATATTGACTCAAACATATTGATAAGCTCAGTGGAGCGTTTAAATAAATGGCACTGAGACGTGTACTTTCTACGTAAAATTAGTAAGCCTTGGCATGACGGTGATGACAAAGATAGTTCGTAAATGTGAACTTTATTTCCACGATACATACCTTGAAAAATG
>NC_090875.1:27304479-27306979 GCF_036669935.1 Montipora foliosa
TTGGCTTACATCTTTTGCAACACATTCTCAGCCAATCAGGGGTAACTCTCTCGTTGCGTTTTCCCGCTCCTACCGCCGGCTGCATGCGTTTGCTTTTCGTTATGATTGGCTCATTTAGACTGTTTGCTTCTGCTGTGATTGGCCATAGTTATAATAATAGATTTGGTCTTATCACACCATGTCAATCGTCAATATTTTACTTTCTGATGAGCTGGACAAAATTAAACATTCTTTGCATATCTTGTGCTCCCAGTATTCCGTACTCCTTATAATTTTTTACTTTGAATAAGTATGTGCCTGATGCAATATATGCTGTTAAGACTACTTTGATGTGTTTTGGCAAATCATTGTTTCGGAATGTTGTTTCCAGGTCAAGAGATGTTGTTCGGGATTCTGGGGACCCGACTGTCAATGTAAGTTTTTGGTGGTGTGGCATGCAAAGAACCTTACAACATCTAAAAACGTCTAATCTAAAGCATCTACCCCAAAGATGATTATTAATAGCTATGCCAGCTCATTAAACAGCAAATTCACGTTGAATTGAAAACCTCGAAGAACCTCGAATTTTAGAGATTGTCTACAAAAATTTATCGCCAGTATATGCACCAGCGACATACGAAAACAACTCATGATCAGTACGGTTTGGATGATGTGAATCTTCTGCTGTTTAGACTAAAGACGCCATGGACAACAGCTTTATCATTTAAGTTAGTTACCTGAGCTTATGCTTGCATCGAATTTTTAGACTTGCTGTAAAACCGGTTGATATAGCCACAATTTCATGTTATTATATCTCTCCGTGGGTGTTAAGGCATTTCCGTTTTTTATGTTCGTTTTTTTCATGTTAGTTTTTCGAGTACTTTCAGCAACCCAAGTTAACAAGGAAGGAATGCAGCTCCGTGTACAATTTGGAGCTATATCGTCTCCATGTCAGCCGCGGCCGTAGCTGCCTCTTTCCAACTTTCTCTTATATATTTTTTGGTAATTCTTCTTGGTAATTTCTGATCAGCAGGCCTTGTTCAATATTACACGTTCAGTACCTATCGCTCGATTCAAAGTTGCGCAATATTGTTTCCATGTTATCACGCCTTGGTTTCATAAGCAGCGCATGAGCAATATCGTGCTAACCATCGGAGTGGCCAATTCCTAATATTTCCCCAATGTTATTTCCTTGTTAGCCTGCCCTGGTAATCTCAGCAGTCCTTGCTCCAGCAATGGCCAATGTGGTGATGGCATATCTGGTGATGGACACTGTAAATGTTCCGCTAACTTTACTGGTACAGCATGTGAGAGGTGTATCCCAGGAAAATATGGAGCAAACTGCATGAACGGTAAAAATGTTCAATGATTAACACAATAATATTCTTCTAGTGTTGCACGCTAACAAGACACATCATCTGTGATAAAACGGCATGGACTGTCCTTAAGTCTTGAAATAGTTTCTCCTTTTTTCACACAAATAATAGTTAGGGTAATCATATCAAGACGAAATCCATCCATCGTAGATTTCCCACTTCACATTTTCTTCAAAAATACCCTTAACCATGGCAACGATATGAGGCATTTCTTTGAGCCTTAAAATCAGATTAAATTGTCTTTTTTGAAAAAAAACGGGACGGTGAAATCTTCCCATACAGCGTTACCTGATTCTGTTAAAAATAATATCTAAAATATTTAAAATTTAAAAAAAAAGTTTTCGTTTTACGGAAAAATCAGGTTTTTTAAATTATGCCTCTAACTTTTTTTGTCACCTACAGAATTTTTTCACAGTTTTAAAGAAGTAAATTTCAAATTAATTGAATTTAACATGAAAAAATAAAAACAATTTAAAAACAAGATGTAAAGGACTAAAGTTGCACAAGCAGGAAAAATGAGAGGGTTACAAGATCAGCATTTACGCATGCGTCACCCTCTCATTCGAGTCTGCGCGCGCGTGTGAACTACAAGTCAACAAAACCGGAGTTAAGTGACCATCAAATAGTTTGTGCAAAATTTTCGTAGCTCTTGTGAATACGAGATGTATGTTTATATTCCGTCTATGCAAGAATTAAGTTTGTTGTCTGCGGTAACCCATAGGCCTTTTTGCAGATACGGCGGCCATTTTGATTTCTATTGTTTCGAAAGACATTATGGGATGCTCAGGGGGCAAATTAATATGTATTTGCCCCCTGGGCATCCCGTAATAGCTACTTGAAACAATAGAAATCAAAATGGCCGCCGTATCTGCAAAAAGGTCTATGTATTTGGATTCATGAGCTGACGTAAACAGCTAAAGTATTGCGTGTGTCAGGAGCCAATTAACAATTAGACCCGTAGCCCGCAAGGGCTACAGGTCAATAGCCCATGAAGCGAAGCCGAATGGGCTATTAACCCGTGGTTCTTGAGGGCGAAGGGTCTAATTGTTTTAGTATCACCCAACCAGTCGGACAGAAAAGGCAATAACAAAGTTAGCAAATGCAAGTTGAAGAAATATTTATTTGGGAATAAATAAAACGAAAGA
>NC_090875.1:27311979-27324479 GCF_036669935.1 Montipora foliosa
AACCAATCAAAACTCGAAGTAATTACAAGTAAGCGACACAAAGCGCGGGAAAATGTGCACGCGCAAGCCACGATTGGTTTTGGTTTCACGTCTGATTGGTTGAAAAAATGGCGCGAGAACTTTGAACCAATCACCGACTGAAGTAATGCAAAAGCAGGGCAATTTCGGGCTAATTACGTTCGACACTCAATTGAAAATCGCTCTATCTGAGAGATGTAATGAAGGTTTCGCTGTACCAAAAAGAAACAATTTAGGAAATTTCTATTCACTTCAGCGATCGACCTATGTCAGAACAACAATGGTGGTTGCCATTTCAATGCCACCTGCGTCAACATTGGACCTAACAAGGTAAGAAAGTCGTCCCTCTAGAGATTTGTTTATTCGTACCGACTCGGGGATACTCCGAAAAAATCCGAGTGCTCCCGAACAGGAGTTGAACCTGTGGCCCTTCGTTTACTAGTTCTGTTACTCTCAGTACCACTGTGCGACGAGAAAGTCGTGGTAGCTACAATCGGCGACAAAATTAGCTGAGACACTTTGCCAAAAGAGCACACTGGCAACGAAACTTTAAATGTTTTCAAATAAAAATATTCCAAACAGGAGTCCATCAGTAGGAGCCTCCATCTCCCACTTTGTTTCTATAAAGTTGCGTTTCCTGACCTATTTATTTTTAGAACCAATTTCGCGCCATTCGTTGTCATGGTAAACGTCAATAACAATTGAAGAGGGAACGGGGAGGTGTTTTCAAAACTGTGAGTTTTGTTTCCCGTATTCGGCTGGCATCTTGGATCGCCCCTTCATTCGGACTAATTAAGGAACGCCTTTAATTAGGGCGGCAAATTCAAACAAATTATATCTGAAAATAGATAGGTCAGGAAAAACGCTACCTCACCTAGCGAAGCCAGTTGGATGCTCCTACTGGTGGGTTCCTGGTCCAAAAAAGCCCTTTTCTGGGATACCCCTACCCACTCAGTCAATGCTGTACCGTTGTTCACAAGGCGCGTAGGCAACAAAGAAATAACATGACATTGCCCCTGGGGTGAGGGGGAGGGGTATTTTCGTTGTTAGATATTAACCTCAGTGACTGAAAAGAAAAGATTCAATTTCCGATGAAGTCTTCGGAACACTAGGAAACATCCGAGTGCGCCCGAAAAGGAGTCGAGCATACAACCTTCCTATTAATTACTAGCTCGGGTGATCAGGTTCAGGGGCCCGTTTCTCGAAAGTCCCGATGACTTTTCGGGCCCGAAAAGCCATTTGTGAAACTGCCAACCGCTTGTTTTGGAAAGCCGATCTTCCAACATGCTTTCAAGGTAACAAAAAGAAACATGGCTGTGAAGTTTGACGACTTAAATCCTCTCCGTTCTTGAGATACAAAGGGAATTGTGACACCCGAAAATGACCCGTAAAGTTTCGGGACTTTCGAGAAACGGGCCCCAGGTTACAAACTTTCAGCATAGCTTTTTGAGATGAAATGTCAAAAAGAGACATTCTCGCATTTTTGTAGAGAAGATGCTTGCACGAGAGCAAGTGCTTGTATCGTTGATGTGACCGTGTCCTGTCTCACGGCATTTGCACTGTTTTATGGTAGCTCAAAATTTTCAAGAGACTGTACTACTAATAGTATTGACTTAACAACGTTGTTTTATATAACGGTAGTGTTATGGTACCATATGAAACATCAATCATTGATTTTACAAGGTACGCTGATTATTGTTAAGTAATTGGTTACCATAGAAGCAAGAAATCCATCCAAAACCTCGCGGTGACCCCCATTTTTCATTGCTTAGAAGTGATTAGTTGGCCGGGGTAAAACTATGTAGAGCCACCTTAATTCTCGAATTTTTAAGGTGGCTCTGAATACACTCCACATATTTTTTTAAACTTTGCAGAAAGTATTATCTCAGCCTTCAAATTACTTTCTGGCAATGAAGGAAGATACTAAACGCGGATTCTAGCAGAATGAGCCATCTATGGTAAATTATTGTATCCCACTCTGGAAAAGATAGGTGTTTGTTTACAAATTTCAATCCAGTCTTAAAGAAAAATACGACCGAAAGTTCTTATGAACGATGTAAATTCAGCCTTTGATAGTTAATGCTTTTCATAAAAAGAACGATTTTTCAGCCTTCCGAGTAAGGCTAGAAAATTGTCACTTTGCCCCTTTCACTACTTTTCATATCTTCTCTCTTTCCAGCGGAGCTGTTTCTGCAAGGAGGGTTTTTCGGGTGATGGTGTGAAATCTTGCCTAGCTGTAGATCCTTGTGAAGTGGTAAGTAAACTCGTGGATGTTCGTGGGTTGTTAATCTTAAGTTAGCTGCGCTAATCGTACTGAAAGACAGTATGTTGGGAGTTCTTAGCGTCGCTTCACGTGTGCTTTGTTGTGTTATACTGTCTTTTCTTGCTTTGTTGTCTTTCCGTCCGTCATTTTGTCTAAATAATTTTTTCAGTAGCAGCCAGTCTCCCTGTCTTTCTGTCCGTTCGCGTTTTCGATTGTCCATCTGTTTATCCAGCTATCCGTCTGTCCTCTAATCCTGTGTTTCCGTTTTTTGGTCGTGTTACTCTTTTTCCTGTCATATGTGCCTCTCTTCTTGAGAGGTGCAGCGTGGCCCTGGTTCAACTTCTCAGCTGCACTTGTAAATAGCCAACTGGTTTGCCTTCGGTCAGTTGGGTTTCTTAAAGAGGTTTGTTTTGCTGTATCGTTATCGTTATCATTACCGTTACCGTTACCGTTATCGTTATCATTGTTGTTCCATGTTTTCAGGATAATGGAGGGTGTAGCGCCAGAGCTAAATGCACACAAACTGGGCCACACCAGAGGAACTGCGTCTGTAGAGGGAACTATGTTGGTGACGGATTCACTTGCATTGGTGATATAACAGAGGTTTGCACGAAATAGGAAATAAATAATGATTGAAATGTGTTCACGATGTCAAAATATTCAGACAAATGAAAAAAGGTTGGTTGAGAAAAACTGAAACTTCGAGGTCTCAGTTTTAGAGAGGTGATTGTTATTTGTTAACAAGTCCGAAGATTTCCTTGTTTCCATTACGGTGAAGTGAAGTGTAGATGCCACAGCAGCCGCGTTTGATCGAAGATTGAAATCCTGTGTAAATTTAACGATTTTAGTTTGTAAAGTTTGTTGGGCCACATCTATCGTTTGATTTTAGACAGACAATTAATTACATGACTTTGTGGTAAATTTTATTGGCAACGTTCAAACTCAAGACATAAATGATCCTCGCGCATATCTGCATAATTTTAAGCAATTGTCTCTAACAGACACCTGAACAATTCAGATGACTCCAACGTGATTCGAACCCATGATCTTCTGCGATGCCGGTGCAATGCTCTACCAACTGTGCTATGAAGCCACTCTGTTAGGAGCAGGTAATTGTATTTCATTTAGTATTTCATTCAACGTTCAAACTATTGTTTTTCAGGTTCTCCAGCTCGACCCACAATTATCCGAGATGAACAGGCTCATCACGGTAAATACATAGAAAATAAACGTTAATATTGCTCTTGTTATGAATTCAAAATATCTCTTTGACTTTGCTTGCCTCAGATGTATTGCTCTTTCTTGTAAGTGGGCAAAATAGCTTCACATGTCCAACGGCAGTGACGTCAGTCGTCCAATTGACAAATTACGTCAGATCGCGTTGTCTCTTTAATACATTTTGGGACAGCGAGAAATTCAATAGAGTGCACTGTTTTAGAGCCCTGGAAAACAAGATCAAAAGAATCATGGAATTCTATTTCATTTATTATATCTCTCAGATAGTACGTGCGCTGTGATTGGCTAAATTAGCGGGTCGTATTCTACGGTGAGGCTCGCTGTACAGCCCGCTAAATTTAAAATTTCGATCAAACATTATCTATCAAGTTTTTCATGTCGTTTCTGTTACATGTAAACTTGTAAAACCGTTTGAATCTTGCAAGCAACTATTTCAAACAGCCAAGAAGATTTAGTTTTGCGGATTTTGACACGCCAATCTTTGTGGCAGTTGAACCTTCAGCTTGACTTCGACTAGTTTCCTTGTCCGCAAGCGCCGGATTAACCTCGTTTTTTTCTCGTTGATTTATGGCCCGCGCGCTTCGCGCTTGGCCCATAAAACGGGAAAAAACTCGGTCCATAACTTACAGTACGGACCTCGAAGTCCGTTAGTAAGAGGTATATCTCAAGGTGCTATCCGCCTCGGCTGGTGCCACTTTCCTCGATTTGCTGATTCTTCATTTCACAGTCAGCCTCCTTCATAAATTGTTCATTGTTCTTTTAAACGCTGTGTTATTTTAGCTGCAGACAAGCCGAGTCCGCAGCAGTCACTTGTCCAAAGGACGGATAAATTTATTCGATGATTAAGTCATTATCTAAGAGTTTCAATCCGTGCGAAGATTTTAAGTGGCCAACGTGCAACGTAGAATATATTTTCTTCTCTGGGTGATGACTTATCCACTGGATAAAGTTAAAACAACTGGGGCCAGAGATATAACTAATTGCATTGATTTGATTGTTCATAAATCTCCATTCCTGATTTCAGAAATATGGACTGGACAAGCTTTTGGGCTCACACGGCCATTTTAACCTTCTAGCACCTGTTAACGATGCTTTGTTAAAGTCAACTTCGCGAAAGGTAATATCTGCCATGACTCAATTAATATGATGAAGCGGTCTTTATTGCAGCGGAGTGAAAGTAAAGCCAAAGAAATTCATCTCGCCAATCACTGCATACCAAGAATAAAAAGAGCCAATCGTAGGAAAGTAAAAGCGCGGGAAAATTCTTGCAGGCGGTCTCGATTGCATTTGCTTTTTGTCTCTCTGATTGGCTGAGAATGTGGCGTGAGATTCTTAAGCCAATGACGTTCTCAATTGAGACCCGTCCTATAGAGTAAATGCCACAAGCAAGGAGTACACTATTGCACAAAATGGCGGAGGGTTCCAAACCGGGTTCAAATCAAACCCTTACCACGAACTTGGCTCACTTTATTCCAGAAATACGAATGACAAGATGCACTCCCAATTTTGATATCCAACACGAAATGTACTTTTAATATTCCAAGCATTTGCTACCTTTCTCCAATAATAAGATAAGTGTTATGGCTAGAGTAAATCCGGCAGTTTATGTTTAGTTGAGGAGAGGTAGAGCCAGAGGTTGAAGGACTCTTTGTGACGTGAATTGTCTTCATTCATAGCGGACAGTAGTGTTATTGAAGTTGAGCGAAGACCAGTGGGGGACACCTCATGCCGCTTATCAAAATCGGCGAGCATTTAATTGCGCGCATTTATGGAGATATCGAACTCTCAAATCCGTCTCAACCACTCTTTGTAAATAGCCATCTGCTCCCCTCACTTGTGGGATTAGCGAACTTCAGTTCGGAGTACGAGAACGACTACAACTACGAGGTTTTTTGTATTGCGCACGCGCATTACGTTTAAAGAACGAAAATTCGAGAAATGCGCGCGTGGTCTCAAAACTGAGAACTCCTACTAGTAATCGTCGTCGTTCTCCAATCTGAAGGTGGCTATTGTTGCTTTATACACACGGCTCTCAAAAGCCTCAACCTTTGAGTACTATTATAACAGCTCTCACTTTAAGAAACATGTACGTTTGCGTTGTTTCTCTCTTTCTTAATTGGGAGTCTGTTATCCTTAGCATAAAAGGGAATTCAACTTATTGTCAACATTACCGTTGGTCAGGAATCCATAACTAGGAGGCTACGACTCCAATACCAATACTAGGCTAATACAAGGGCAATACTAGGGCAATACTAGACCAATACTAAGGCAATGCTAGGTCTATACTCCAATACTAGGTCTATGTAACGGCATTTTCACTGATCAAGCTGTTTTCTTGGCGAGTTCTTAAATAAGGTTTGGCTTGCACGAGTGACCATTTTTAATCTAATGGGTAGTAATTTCTCATGCAAGACTTGTGATTGGCTGGAAAGGTCTGACATGGTTTTGCGGGAAAATCAATCTCAAAATAACTCAGTCTGTGAAAACGCCGTTCCACAGATACAATGAAGTAGTATGAAGGGGGTATTTTCTAAAGAAACTGTGGTGCTGCGTCGGTGGGGAAGAAGTATACAAAAATTTGGTTTTATCAACAGAGTTGATAATGTAAATTGGCCACCGTACAGAGATCATATTCTAAAAGCTGACGTTTTGAGCGTTAGCCCTTCGTCAGAGTGAATCGAGGAATTATGAGTTACGTGTAGTTTTTGTAGTTGAGTAGGAGCTACGCTATTGGTGGTAACATGGCAACGTGAAAAATGGGAATATATTAGTTAAGTGAAAAGTGTTCGTTAATACCGTGAGGATTAAGGGTGCCGATATGGAAGATGACTTTTTGTTCCAGAGTCTTGCGGCTTTCCGTCGCAATAATGAAGTTGTACCCTCCTAGTCCTGCGTTAGTTGACGACTTTGAACACAATATTAACAATGTTTTGTTGTGTTTCGTAGCGTCGAAGTGTTATTCCAGCACCAAGCACAGAAGAGATGCTTCTGAAGTACCACATTATAAGCTGCGTGAGATTCTTGTCCTTCATTGGCGGCGACTCTGTGAACTTGAACCTCACAACTTTGCTTGGACCACGTATTACAGTGGAAAAAAAGGTAGTCAATGTGACAGTCATCAAAAGCAACAACAGAACATACAGATAACCCAACTCTGTTTTTTTTTTTTGCGTGAAATCACAACACATACTTGTTTCCTTAAAGTGCCTATCACCTCAACACACTTTTCCTCTTTATTTATACTCCGAAATTGTACCAAATACATCGTGTTGTTTAAAGAACCTTTTGATTGAAATTTTACTTTTTTATTGGCTTTCAAAGACGGGAAAAGTGATCATACTTTGATCCATAACCGAGCAATGAAGGAGAATGGGTTCGATACCGGGTTGACGTCACAAATTAATTTTCATTGAGATAGTTCTTTGAAAACAGCGATGCAAATCAATTTGTGACGTCAACCCGGTATAGAACCCATTCCCCTTCATTGCTCGGTTATCAATCACGGTATGACCACTTTTCCCGTTTTTCAAAGCCAATGAAAGAGTGAAATTTCAATCTAAATGTTCTAAAAACAACACGATGTATTTGGGATGATTTCGGAGAATAAATATATTGGAAAAGTGTGTTGAGGTGATAGGCACTTTAAATGCTTTAATACAATAATCCAATTATTGCACCGAAAGAGATGTCATATATAAGCCCCAATGGATGAAATGAAGACATTCATTTATCGATGGTGACTCGGGGATGCTCCGGAAAAATCCGAGTGCTCCCGAACACGAATCGAAGCTACGACCTTCCGAATACTGGTTCGGATGCTCTACCACTGAGCTATAGAAGACTTTGTGAAGATGTGACTCTGGGATACTCGTGAACAGGAGTCGAACGTACGACCTTCCGATTACTAGTGCGGACGCTCTACCACTGAGCGATTAAGAGACTAGGATCATGTGATAATAGCCTACTTCGACGATACGGCAGCTATTTTAAATTATATTGTTCAAATAGCTGTTATGGGATTCCCAGGGGTCAAAATATATCTGTAGTAATAGACCAATTTCGATACATTAAAATTCAGTCCGAAACAAAAGGCATCATCTCGAGGCTCTGGGGAATAAACTCACACAAATCCTTATATTTATTCCCCAGATACTCGGGATGATGCCTTTTGTTTCGGACTGAATTTTAATATATCGAAATTGGTCTATTTGACCCCTGAGCATCTCATAATATCTTTTTAAACAATATAAATGGAAATGGCCGCGGAATCGTCGAAATAGTCTTTTGTCTCGCTATACTGCTAGGATCTAATTCGTCGAAATGAAACTTTTGTACTTCTCTGTTTTAATGCTTAACATGTTTCGTTTTCAGGATAACGTGACGTCTTTTTCTGACAGCTTTGGAAATGTGTCCAGGGTTGTTGGAGCGTATGAGGCATCCAATGGAATTTTGATAAAACTGGATAGCGTGCTCACCCCACCCCCCTCGCCAGAAGGCAGTACCATGGTACGTATGACGACTCCCGCCAGCGCCAAGTTGTTCATAGTATTAGGGACTTTAAGGTTTTGACGACAACACGAGCTTACAAATGTGAATCTTTAATTCTCTATTTTTACTCTGAAACCGCTGGTATCGTTTTATTTTTAGGATGTTTCGTCCACATTGTACGACGCGAACCACATGCAACAATCGCGAAAGACTTACGATATTGCAAAGTTATATTTTGAAGTGACGTTTTTGTGGACGTCGCTTTCGTAGATTAAAAGTCTCTATTGCTGTATTTCGTAGCGTTGGATTGCCTTTCGTTGCGTGGCATTGTATTTCGTGGCGTTGCATTGCATTTAGTTGCTTTGCATTGCATTTCTTTGCACTCTATTGCATTGCATCGTATTGTGTTTTATTATATAGGCAAAGTGGTCCGAGATGAAAAGGAGAATTCTGATTGATTCTCTGAGCGGTCCGAATTTTGCAGTACGTACCGCTAAGATGGACCGGTCACGATGCTGCGTATATAGGTTGCCAAACTGTTCCCATTTTCTGTTGACATTTTCTCGGACATAAAAAGAAAAAAGCGAGAAAGTAGTAAGTCATGTCAGAGTTCCAGTTCGAATTTTACTTTCCAGAACCGTCAGGAAAGTGATGGCTTTCGTGCTCTGTTTGGCGATAAACACTTGAAGACTCAAGGAATAGAAAACCCTGCGCAAGAGAGCCAATACAATCAAAACCTTATTGAACTAGCTTGTTCGGTCCGCACTGGGAAAATATTGGTCTCGTTCCCTTTTTTTCAAGGTTATGGACCTCGCCTTTCAGGCTCGGTCCATAAACTTGCACAAAAAGGAACTCGACCAATATTTTCCCAGTACGGACCTCACGCCGAGTTAAGTAACATCTATGAATTGTTGTCAAAGCAAATTGTTTTGCTCTCGTACACCATAGGACTCGTTTGTTGACGTGGCTAGATCACTTGGATACAAAGAGTTCGTGAAGCTTGTCGAGGTTAGTAAAATATATATAATTTTTCGAAAAATTGGCATCATCCAGGTTTAATTAAAGCTATGCCAGAATCATAGCAAATCCAATAGTCGAAATCAGTCATAGAATTTGGTATCAACTGGGTCACGTCTCCCCCTCAAAGTTCATTGGACTACCTTGGGAAAGGTCGTGGGTTCATATACGGCTGGACAAATATTCATTGTCTTGAAGTCGCTGAGAACGAAGTATTGCCTTTGTAACTTCACCTACAAATGATAAACTTTCTAGTCTTTTTTGATAAGGAGTATAAACCGCAGACTCATTCTTACAACCCTTTTTTTATAATCATAAAGCCACAGACTTTACGGAACGTGGAACGTTGAGTTCCTACCTGAGGTGAAATGCGTTGCAAGGGTACATTGAGTCCTATTGTATACAATCAGAAGCACATACAAACAAACTTTACAAACTTTATTGATGCTTGGTGCTTGACGACCTTGAAGCTTGTAACTTGCACCTCTTTTCCTTGGAACAAAGCTGTGGATTTTAGGACACCAATTTTATGCCCAAATATGGACAAAAATAAGATCGAAGCTGCACGCGTGGGAAAATGCACGAGCTACGTTACATCCAAATAAGGAAATTTTTTGACTCAAAAAACCCCAGCTCTCAACCAGAGTTAAACGCTTCACGGTCATGAGCTTCTGCTGAGATACTGGCATCAGAACCACTGGACGGACGGCTCCTAACCACTGGGCCTCCCTAACCATAACCCTAAACCCTAATCGTTACCTTATTGTTGGAAGTGTGTAGCAAATGCTCAGACTTAAGCCCTGTTTATATGGAGTAAAGTTGTCTCGGGTAAGAGGGTCACCTTCTCAGCCGAATCAACTTTAGCGAGCGTTTATATGAGAAAAGCATTGGCCCTTTTTCCCGAGTCAAGAGGTTTCCCCCCCCCCCCCCCCCTTAGTTTCGATCATCAGGAGACTGGGAAGAGAGCGCATGCGCTTGATCTAATCATCTTGCCTTGACTGAGTTGACCCGGCTAGGCGAGCCAAAGTGTTTACATGAAAAAAAAGTTGATTGGTTGGAAAAAACGTTAGGAGGGTCACCCCTCTAGTCGAGCCAACTATTTTTTTGCAATATAAACGGTTCGCCGCGTTTTGTAAGGAAATGTAGGAACAATTGGCTCACCCAGGGTAACTCGGGTTAGCGAGTGACCCTTCTATCATGGACAACTTCTCTCCATATAAACTGGGCGTGTATGTAATTAGGTGTATTTCTGGACACAAGTGCTCGAGTCGACACTAGTTTTACGCACAGCACCTCACAGTTCACCCGGATTTATATGTTTGTTTATTTGTTTGTTTCTCACCCAGCGTGCAGGATTGAGAAACACACTGGAAGTTCAAGTCAACAAACCTCTCTTAATGTTCTGGCCGACCGACGATGCCATCAGAGCATTGCCACATAACATATCGGCAAAACTGAATGCCGACTCGCACTTATCAGAGCTGATCCAATTTGTGCAATACCATGTTGTAGTAAATATTCAGGTGAGTTGTCAAGTTGCAATTCTCCATCGCAGGAGAGCACTACTCTCATTTGAATGGTTACTTGTAAAGAATTCACCAAAGGCATAAAAAGTAGTAAAAACCACTGGAAAGTACTGCTCAGTAGCTTTCATTTGAACCATCAAGTATTAGAATGTCACTCATAGATTCAAGTTAGCAATACCATGTTTTATTACATGGCTTGTGTTTGTAGCCGATATAACGCGCGCTGTGATTGGCTAATTGTGACTGAGTTGTCGGGCATTATTCTCCCGTAATGCCCACGGGCCGATTACGGGCTTGCAAAAACAAAGCAAAAGGTAATTACAAAACCATATAATAAACTACTTACTAACCAAACTAGCTCGAGCCGTACTGGGGAATATTTGCCCTCGGTCCGTACTGCCACGACCTCGGGCCAATATTCCCCAGTACGGCCCTCGTGCTCGGTTAGTAAGAAGTTAGTAATAAATATTCAGGTGAGTTGTCTACAACAACAACAACAAACAACAACGTTTATTACATACAATACTAGTTACAATGAAAAGTTTGTCCACTCATCGACAATTACAAAGATTACGAAAGGAAATATTTAATATTTAAGAATAATGTCAATGTAGAAGAGCGACTGAATGATTCTATTATAAAGATGTGACGTACTACAGTGGAATGCAGATTGAGATTCTAGTTAATTGACTGCTGATAATCTTAAGATTCAATAATATTTGACAAAAAGGTTTACTCTAGATGAAGGATATAACAAATATCAAGATAATATTCTTTGGTTACACGTAAAGATTTCACTTAAGGCTTAAAAAGAAGTACTTTGATTTGAATGGGCACACATGAGGATTTCACCCACAGACTCAAAAAGTTAACACCACCTTTTGCAATACATGCAATAATCAGCACCGCAGGAAAGTACTGCTCAGTAGCTTTCATTTGAATGATCAAACGTTAGAATTTCACTCATATATATTCAAGTTATAACCACCTTGAAAATATTGAATTACAGACTCAAAAGATAAACCCACTTTGCACTACTTGATAGCGTTCGTAAATCATCACACTCAAGTGTTGAAAATCCTATTGGTTGGTGAAAAATTAACCTGTTAAGCTGGTTCTCGTTTTAGTCCGACTTTAGTACGCAGTCTTTCCTGAGAAGTGGTGCAGGCCTGGAGCTGAGGACGTTAGGAAGGTCAAGTCTGTTTGTGTCCTGTAAAGGGGGACGAGGTGATATATTCGTGAACGGTGAAAGCAAGCTCATCGCGAGAGACGTGGCTTTCAATGGTGGAATAGCGTTTGGAGTGGATAAAGCACTTATCCCTCTTCACTTTGGTGGCAATTGCGATGAAATAAAAGAATCCCATGTTATGGTAACTTTTTTTTAAAAACTTCTTCGACCTTTTGTCAGTAACTTCACTTTTACTGAGAGACAACGGAAGGTCCTTGCATCCATTTCAATTATCGTCGTCATTTTGTCATCATAATCAAAATAATCATCGTTACGTTTTATCACCACCATCATCATCGTCGTCATCATTATCATCATCATCATCGTCGTCGTCGTCTTTGTCGTCGTCGTTGTCGTCAGTGCCGTCATCATTATCGTAATCATTATCGTCATCGTCATCATCATCATCATCATCATCATCTTCATCGTCGTCGTCGTCTTTGTCGTCGTCATTGTCGTCAGCGCCGTCATCATTATCGTAATCAGTATCGTCATCATCATCATTATAATCATCGTCATCATCATCATTATAATCATCGTCATCATCATCATTATCATCGTAATTATCGTCATCATCGTCAGCATCGTTATCATCAGAAGCGTAGGAGGCTAAAGTTGCTTCTCTTGAGCTCTCCAAACTTATCGCATGCATCCATAACTCGAAAAGCGCACGGTAAGCATGAACCAGTTCTTAAATGCCCAACGTTACAAATCATTGTTGCCT
>NC_090875.1:27326979-27329479 GCF_036669935.1 Montipora foliosa
ATTCTGTCTTGACAGCTTGTCCTGGTGGGATCCAGTCTCCCTGTGGTGGACGAGGGCACTGTTCAAACGGACTCGAAGGAAGCGGTGAATGTAAATGTAATCCAGGATTTGCTGGCACGGCTTGTGAAAGATGCCGCAATAACACTTCTGCCTGTCCAGGTTTGATACATGCACATTTTCATAGTATATTAAAGATGTTAACCCTAAAGCAAGGTGTACTTAAATGTAATGGACAATTTTCTGCTAAATGTTTCAAGTGTGCTACGGCATTTTGTTGTCTTCATAGTTCCTCAGCATATCACTTTGAGCGGAAATAGAAATAACTGAAATTTGCACTTGATTTAATCGTTACAATCGTTTGTTTTCTATGCATTAAAAGCTTTGCAAAAACTGTTACATTCAAAAACTGTGCCCTCGATCTCGAGTACGGCCCTCTGCCTGCGGCCTTTGGCCGTACTCCAGACCTCGGGCTCAGTTTTTCCCTATACGGACCTCCCGGCCGGTGAATAACATATATGTCTTTTTCAGCACCTTCTATGAGCTGCGATTCAAATAACGGTGGATGTCACGTGTTCGCTGTCTGCTCGGAAACAGCTGTGAATTGCTCCTGCAAACCTGGTTACCATGGTGATGGTTATTACTGCGAGATGATTGACGAGTGTTTGACCAATAATGGCGGCTGCAGCGCTAATGCCAAGTGTCTCTTTACTGGACCGGTGAGCCTACGTAGATTTTCAATATTTTGCCTCCACCACGCAATCGAACACGCAGCCATGCGTGCATTCACGCATTAGTCAGATTTGTTTTTAAAAAAAGCTAGTTGACGTCAAATTAAGGGTTTAACCCATAAAAAGTAGTAAGTAGAGTTTGATAGAGCATCAAATATATTGAAATGTGTTTAAAAAGTGCGATTTTCACAGCCAATCACAGAAGACGAAGACAGTCAAATGAGCCAATCGGCAAGCAAAAGAAATTTCATTTTTCTTTAACTTTGATTGGCTTTCCGCGTATCTCCTAGTCACCATATCTTTTCATTTCAGCTACTGGGGTTAGAGCGGTTTTCAACTGAGTGTCGAAAGTAATTAGCGAATTGCTTTGGTTTTGCATTACTTCACTCAGTGATTGGTTCAAAGTTCTCGCGCCACTTTTTCAACCAATCAGAGGTGAAACCGAAACCAAAACCAATCGTGGCTCGTCGCGCGTGCACATTTTCCCGCGCTTTAAGTCGGCTACGAGCAATTACTTCGAGTTTTGATTGGTTTACTGGATTGGCCAAAGTAATTACTTTGGTTTTGGTTTTACGACACTCGATTTAAACTCGCTCTAATATATTTCTCTTTTGGTGCAATCACAAAGCATTGTTTGCTGAAAACCGCTGTTAATAAAAAGAGGGTGCAACAGACATTTCTTGGTCCAGGCATCGTTCACAATTGGCTAAGAGAACAATAGAACGAACAAAGATGGCAAAATAATTTGCATAAAATTATGATGTCAATGTACCGCCAAAACAAAAAACGTCTTCAGCGTTAGTTAAACCCTGCTCTACGATCTGTAGCTTTTTCATGTTTTTTTGACTTAATGATAAGGAATAATTTAACCACCTAATGGGTGTCCTTTCCAGGGAACAAGACGCTGTCGATGTAAAGTTGGATTTTATCAAGTTGGGCCAACATGTCAGCCACACCAACCCAACTCACCGTGTGCGCAGAATCATGGAGGATGTTCTCTCCATGCGGATTGCGTCGACAACGGTAATTTAAAGTGCGCACGCGCTTACACGCGCCAGACTCCCGCCCCCAGGGGCGGTATAATTGGAGGCTTAGTAGCTCTGTCACCATGATGTATACTTAAACAATAAATTTTGTTCTACACCGTCCCTCTCCACCCAGGTGTCTAAATGGTTATCCGCGACATACTGCGAGGGGATAACCCTGCGTTAGACTAGCATCCCGTTCCGGGGGGAGTAGTAAGTAGGGAGCTTAAGCACGCGCGTTTTTGAGACGCGGACGGCAACCGAAAGAGACCAATTCTCGTGCCAGGCAGTTGTGTCTCCCAAATTTTTATACTAATCATCTCTAATGGAGAAAAGAAACTTGACAATGAAATGTGGTTGTGTGAAGACAAATTAAAAGGGAAAACAGGTCACTTCCGGTTGCCGTGCGCGTCTCAAAAACGCGCGTGTTTAAGTTCCCTAGTCTCTCAGCCGCTTCGTGCTACAGAAACCGGGAGAACCTACTGTTGTGTGGGCTCAGTGTCTCGTTTGCGACTCTGCCATTTGCCATTATAACTTCCTTTTAAAACTCTTTTACAAAACTTCTAAGAACTGTGGTGGTGCAGTGGGTTATAAGAGCTCTCACCCCCACCTCCCCTCCCCCGTGCGGCCCAGATTTAAATCTGACCACATAAGTGAGATATGTGCCATCCTCTCCCATTGGAGAAGAACCAGCATGCAACTGAGGAGATCTCCATAATAGAGCCATTGCCTTGCATTTCCCTGTAA
>NC_090875.1:27341979-27371979 GCF_036669935.1 Montipora foliosa
CCAACATTAGATTTTTAATCCTTTTCCGGTGTCCAATTGACCTCTTCAACCCATTTGCTGTCGAGTTTTAGTTCTATCCCACCGACGAAATATCAAAGTTTTTTTAGAACCAGTCGAAAATCAAAAAGCACTGGATCATAACTAACTTGCTTTCTTTTTTCACTTAGAATGTGGAAACCGTAGAATTCCACAACGAAGCTTACGGCGGCGCCGGCGTTATTTCATTTGATAACGTTTTATACGATAATCTTGACCCAGTCTTGATGCCGGCACTGGACTTTCCAATCGACGACAAGCAATCTCTACCACAGGTTAGCTACTTATTTAAGATTGGGTGGGACGGGTGAGTGAGGAACCATTGTGGGAGGGGTGGGGGGTGGGTTGAAATTTAAGTCGTTTTTCCTGCGTTTCCGGTGCCCTTTCATTCGCTCTTGCAGTCTCTTGGCCTGATTGTAGTTTCGAATTTTCAGCTAAATAAAAGATTCCCTCACAGTCAATGTTCCGTCGCTGAATCATCTTGGCTCTTTGTCACTCGTTCTCCAACACCACACCGGGCCCAACCATTTGTCAGAAGAAAACTGATGTAATTGGATCAACGGAGAATAGTTTGGAGAAAATCTTACAACAACTTCTATTACTAAGGAACAGGGTCCGAAATTGCGCCTTCCCGGTCGCCAATGCGACTAAAATTTAGTACTGGCGACCAGAATTTCACAACTGGTCGCCAGTGGGCGACAACCATTAAGTTCAGAGCCGTTTGCCAACAGGTGTCTTTCTTTTTATCCTGCCGATGTCTTTGAAATAAAAGCGAAAGGAGTTTTCCCGTTAACTACCTCCATAACTTCGCAAGCCGGCACGTTTTGGTTTTGCGGTTTCTCATAAAATACGTATTGCGGGCGAAAAAACAACGACTCAGTAAAGAGATGCAAGGGACTGGTACGAAGAACGTGGCAAGGTAACAACATGGAGGCCCGTGTGCGTCAGAACGAGACTGGTTTTTCCGTGACTGAAATTTTCAACAAACTAAGGGGCAGATGGGTTTCTTTATTACATTCGAGGTCGGGTACATTTTCTCTCCAAACTGTCTGTTTCCGAAAGTGAAAAATTTTGCTTGACACACAGACACAAGACCGCGCGGTCGTTGCTTTCTGGTATCCATAAAAAAGTTCAAAACGTGCATTTTCAGGCGAAAATTGTTGGCGACCACAATTTGCCATCTGGGGACTGAAAGTTTTTAACAAGTCGCCACTTGGCGCCCGTAGAAAAGAGTTAATTTCGGACCCTGCAGGAATCACCTTAATATGAGTATTTATGAGTCAATGAGTCAACGAGTTAGTGCAGTTAATTAAACCATAAAATAAAAGCTAAAATTTCAGAGAGTGCTTAGGCCTAATCACTGAAACGAGGGCTTAGGCTTAATCAACAAATTATTGCAATATTGACTGCGAGTCTCATTGACTCATGACTCTTGACTCATTGACTCATTGACTCATTTGACTCATAAAACATGCGTTCTCCCTTAATATTGGCACTGTATTTTGGTATGCATTTCTGGCCCCAGTTGTTCAAAAGATGGATAATGCCATCCACTGGATAAGTCACTATTCATTGGATAGTGCAATTGGTTTTGCTATGACTTATCCACTGGATAGTGATTGATCCGGCGGATAGCGCTGTCCATCGTTTGAACAACTGGGGACTGATTTTTTTTGTTTCTTGTACTCGTTTGTAGGATCGTGCGATGCAGCCTGGAGGCTTTGGTAATCCAATTTACAGCGAAGGTATTAATTCGGACTCTCAAAAGCATATCATGGATCAATTTAGTGGCACTACGAACCAGGTATGCCCTTGCTAAAGGATTTTCCTGCGCATGCGGCGTTGCGCCCATTTTAAGTTCCTGTCTGTTGAAAGTAGCCAAGCCAACTGGTTGCCTGAGTCCTGCGAGTTGGGGCTCTTGCGGTTTTCAATTGAGTGTCGAAAGTAATAAGCGAATTACTTTGGTTTTGCATTACTTCACTCAGTGATTGGTTCAAAGTTCTTGCGCCACTTTTTCAACCAATCAGAAGTGAAACCCAAACTAATCGTGGCTCGCGCGTGCACATTTTCCCGCGCTTTGTGTCGGTTTACTGGTGTACTGGATTGTCTCCGTTCTTTTTGATTGGCCAAAGTAATAACTTTGGCTTTGGTTTTACGACACTCGATTGAAACTCGCTCTAATCGTATTGTTACATCATTCTATATTTATTTTAGTGCGTCGAGAGTGTAAACATATGAACCAGCTTTGAAAGCTATATGTGCTCTTAAAAAACGAAAGAAAACAATTATTTTACAGCAGTAAACTAAGAACTGCTTATGTTGAGAAAAGCTCCTCTAAAATGCCAGTTAATTGCTGGTATTACTAGTGGATTCAATCACATTATCACATTAGACCAATCAAAAGAGCGGTGTTAATTTATTATTATTATTATTATTATTATTATTATTATTATTATTATTATTATTATTATTATTATTATTGTGATTTCCTTGGTTGATCATTATTGGTCAGAAAGATTCGTGCTATCTTCTCAGCCAGTCATAAATAAAGTGAATTATTCCTTTGTCCGTTCGATCGTTAGTTCATTCTTTCAGTCAGTTGTTTTTTTTGTTTGTTTGTTTGTTTGTTTACCATTTATCCATCCATTCTTTCATTCATTCTTTCGTTTTCCCATTCCTCCATTTATTGTTTTCACAGGGTCAAGCCCAAGATCTTTTGGATTTTGAAAATCCAGGATACGGGTTACAAGAAGGTGGTGCACTGGACAGACATGGCTCAATAAAGGTAATACCTGTGTTGTTGCAAGGTATCCTTTGCAAAGTCGTCTTCGGTTTTAGGATATACAACGAATTCTCGCTAAGTCTTTGAGTTTAATATAAATTTGTGTTTGATCTTTGAAGTAAATTAAAAAGAGAGGCTTATTTTAAATACTATACGGTACAGAACGTTGACTGTCGACCATCTGGTAAGCTTAGAAACGAAAGTGGTCAGAGAATCGTTCCCGGAGGGGTGGGGGGGGGGGGGAGATGGAAGCTAAGTGGCTCCATTCAATCAGTGTAAAAACATCATAATGCCGTTGAAGTGATTGGAAAAGCATTTGGTGGCTGAGTTACCTCGGTTGCACGGAAGCTCCTTCCGTAGAACCTTGCAGCAAACGAATATATCCACCAATAAAAATTGTTTTTTTTTGGTTCTTTCAGGTCTCAAGTGAAGAAGGAGTCAAAGAGTTTGCCAACCCAATGTTTAAAGACACGACCGGTGCTACTGTGGTTGGTCGAAAGGTAGAATAATCCCCATTGTTCATCGAGATATTCACATATGATTTTAAGTAATCACAATAAAATCATTTTTTTCCCAACAATTAAATTTATTTCACCACAAGGAGCATAACTTACAAATTACTTACTTTCCTTATTCGACTGTACTTACATTATTGACAATAAGATACTTAAGATACTGAAAAAACAGTATTTACACAAAACACTAAATACTATTTACAGATGTTGTCAGAAAATTGCATTCACAACTGCGAGGATCATAGCTTCACTTGGTTACAGATGTTTGTGACTACTCGCAAACATAGTACTAGCACCTCAGAAGTGCTAATGGTCAGGAAGGAGGAAGGAAGCAACACCACATATGCGTTGGTCAGAACAGAGCAAAGCTTGTAGAAACAGCTTCAATTCACGAGATCATTGAGGAGCACGATACCTAAAACCGGAAAATGTTAGATGCTTGTTTCCATTCAATATAGAATCGTTGCTCAACAGTTGTTAGGCATAATTCCTGATTTTAAAGTGTTTCGCTGTGTGTTAAGTTTGGAGTACGTCTTTCATTCTCGTTCCCAGAACCCCCCGCAGTTTTTTTTAAATCATGTAAAAAAATTCTGGTATCACCGAAAAACTATCCCGTGGCTTCCATTGGCTGTGAAAAAGTCGTATGCACACAGCGGCGTGAAACCAGATGCCATTGCGCACCTAACATATTTGATTGGTTTTACCAGCTCTGTTTTATTTACAATTCCTAGTTTTTCTTTGTGCGAACTTTTTGACGGCAATATGGTCCAGTGATGTCTCTCGTGTACTGGCCAGGCTTAAAAGTAACTTTTCCTACAGGACATGAGCTGCCGGATTTCGTGAAATTCACGACTTGGCTGTCGATTTCACCGCTTACCAAAATAATCGAAAGGCCCTTGGAACGAGTATAATGTTCAGTTTGAAAACCACTGTTCCAATTATTAATAATTATTTAACCTTAGAGCGAGTTTCAATTGAGTGTCGTAAAACCAAAACCAAAGTAATTACTTTGGCCAATCAAAAAGGACTGAGACAATCCGGCAAACCAATCAAAGGTCGAAGTAATTACACGTAGCCGACACACTTCTGATTGGTTGAAAAAATGGCGCGAGAACTTTGAGCCAATCACTGAGTGAAGTAATCATAAACCAAAGTAATTATCTAATTACTTTCGACACTCAATTGAAAACCTCTCTAAAAGGAAGAAACTAGATAGTTCCAAAACAATGCAGCTTTGTTTTGTACCCAATCGATGCATGCCTGTATTCTTATTTCTTAATTTAAGTTTGCTTTCTTTCAATACTCTTACAGCTGAAGCTTGATTCCAATTACCTACCAGGAGGAGAGGATACTTGTAAGTGATTTAGATTTGCTCTTTTTATGGGCAAGGAAACCCTTCTTCTCTTTTGTACTACACTATATATCGGAATAATTCCATACATGCAATCTTTAAAAGGTACAACCTCAGAAATGAAATGCCTATTTCAACATCTCTTGAACTTAAGCATTTTGATTCTACCAGATACCAGATTACTCGGCAAACGTTGTAACTTTTTAAACTTTCTTTAATGATATTTTACCTTTTATGCACCTATATATGTAAATAAGGACGAATTTTATCAGTGTAGCCAACCGGTTTGTTAAAAGCTAAATACCCTGACACTTAAATAAAGTCGTCTGTAATACTACTATTACTATTACTACTACTACCACCACCACTACCACTACAACTACCACTACCACCACCACCACCACTACCACTACCACTACCACTACCACTACCACCACCACCACTACCACTATCACTACCACCACCGCCACCACCGCCACTACCACTACCACCACCACCACTACCACTACCATCACTACCACTACAACTACCACCACCACCACTACCACTACCACTACAACTACCACCACCACTACCACTGCCACTACCACTACCACTACCACCACTACCACTACAACTACCACCACCACCACTACCACTATCACAACCACTACCACTACAACTACCACCACCACTACCACTGCCACTACCACTACCACCACCACTACCACTACCACTACCAGTACAACTACCACCACCACTACCACTACTACCACTACCACAACTACCTAGGGAAGAGGTGAACTCACACATGCCATAAGAACACTCTTATCTAATTTACTCTTGTGCTTTAATACTTGTTTTGTTCTTCTTCGTGAAATTATATTCTTTTGTGTTTAAATTCAGGCTGAATGCCGCTCATTTGGGACAGTAATGGATTCAAAGGTCGGTAGTCATAATCGCTTTTCCTAAGCCTGATTTTCAAAAGCAACACAAAAAAGCACAAACAATATACACACATGCATTAAAATTGTCATTAAAAAATCCCAGGAGTGGGGGACTTTGCATATGAAAGGCGAGGATGCTCGCCGGAAATCTTGAATTAAACCCCTAAAAGAGACCAATCTGGGCGTGGCCCAGGCTTTTTTGAACCCCTAAAAGAAACCATATTTAAAACATATGAAATAGCTTTTTTACATTTATTTGCGTGGAACCCTAAACCAGAGTTTGACGGCTATATAGTGAGACCAAATGCAAAATTTACAGCCACGAGCATCCCGGCCCCTTTCAAATGCCCCACCCCCCCCCCCCCCCCCGTAGTCAAAAATGTCTGTTCTCCTAGCAGAAGGTGCTAACAATCAAGACGCCACTGAGTCTGTATTTTTTTTACTTACGCATGCGTAGCTTTTGAAAACAAGCCCTTAGACCTCACGTTGCCAATTTTTCTGTTCATGTGACAGAGAGTATATGAAATTTAATGTCTGACCTGCTTTTTGCTTTTGCTTTTCGTTTTCCTTTCGTGGCGATGTTTGCCCGCGGGATACCCCGTCCCGATGTGCATCTCCGTGGCCCAATCCCGCAGGAGCAAGTGATCATCCCAACAAGATATTTGTGTTTCATTCTCACATTTGCTCACTTAGGAATTTTATCCCGCCGGCGTTTTTGCTGTTTCTGCTTATTGTCACCGGTTTTTTCCTTTTTTCCAGGATGTGCTGAAATTATCAGAGAATAGTGTTGGTTAAAATGCCAAAGCAGTAAAGAAAAGTCTTGGGATTTTGTTACCGTTTCAATTAAGATAATAGGGAGTTTAAGAAACGACGACGGCTACGGCAACGACAACGCCAAAAAGCAGTAATATTATTGGTTAAAAGAATCAAAATGCTCGTGCTGCACGTGCGGCACGCATTTTTAAACTTTTCTCCTCCGTACTCGTCAAAACTACGACGTGAAATGACCAAATTTAAGGTTTTGACGACAACGTGGACAAACTACCGTGAATCTTTCAGTCTCATTCTTTAGTTCAAATCCGTCTGTACCAATCCAGTTTTAGGACACTTCACTCACATTGAATAATATAAACAAGATGGAATAATCACGAAATACTTAAAACAGCTCAAAGTTATATTTTGGAGTGACGTTTTCCTCTCCGTAGCCGTCGTGGTTTCTTAAACTCCCTAATGTTGTGTTTGCGCTTTATTTGACTAGTAAGGTTTCTCTTTAGGTTCTTTTCATATCGATCAAAGGCTTGTCGTTTTGCCTTTTAACATACCCTTGTTTACGTCGAATACACGTAAGCAGGAGCCCATGACTAGGAGCTTCCCAATGCATTATATCCTTGGGTCAACCGTTGCGCGTATCTATGTATTTTTAGAACTAATCCTTCAGCAAGAAACTCACATTTACAGCAATTTACATCAATTTGCTCACATCGTTTTTGCTATTTTTGTCTTTGTTCCACAATAACCTTATTCTGATTGGCCATTCTAAACAGTGTGTGCAGAGCCGAAGAACTCATGGTGTTCTAAAAATAGAAAGATACGAGTAAAGGTTGACTCATAGGGCTTGTATGGGAGAGGCACGCTCCTACTCGTGCGCTCCTGGCGTAAGGCATCATCGCACAGGCGAAGAGGCGGACGAAAAATGCAATCAGGAAGAGGAAGGGAAGGGACACAGGCTCAAGGCAAAGTAAATTTTGCTGTTGGTCTTCTTTAACTTTCGTCTGGACTTCAAGAAATAACAACAAGAGCACAAGCGGCTACGCAAGTTGAGGCAAACGCGCATGCGCACTAATTTTACTTGCGTTGCTTGCCTCATGTTATTACGTTGTTTGTGTGAATGCCATCGCGCTTGCATCTGTATCTCATCACCGTTAAGAACTTGCCATAAAGATCCAAAACGATTCGCGTTTGAATTGGCACATCCTAAAACTATTCATGAGTTTAAAATAGTAGAGGCTTTCTTGCTTTGTTGCTATCGTATTCAATCGAATTATTTCATGAGTTTCTTACCTGCTTTTCAATTTACATTTCTGAGAAGACCCACATCCATAAACGTGGAAATTTTGGTTTGCGAGACAGTTAAAAGCTAAAAAACTCCGCAAGCACTGGCAAATTTAAAAACTAATTCAAACCTAAAGCGAGTAGGGGCGGTGTCCTAACGGACTTCTTGGAGTATAACCATTGAATTGTCATTAACAACAAGGACTTTGCGGCCCTTATTTAAGATTCATTTATTTGTCACTCAACCCGGAATGAAAAATTGGAAAAATCTTTAGGGTTGAATTGTTTTTTGCATTTGTTACACCTGCAATTTTCATGAGTTGTTTTTAAATTTTCAACGTTTTTTCATCCAATGCACACGTTAACGGAAGTTTTATACGTATAGCCCCTTTCTTTGCCATTCTAGTTGTCGAGATTTTTTCTATTTGTGTTTTATTTTTATATGCTGATATCACAATAGTTAATCTATTTTAAAGTCAATTTTGACGCTGTTTTTGTAGGAAAAATATATGTATTGGATGGTAAAACCAGATTAGGAATGTGCAGTTTGTTTTGAGATTAAACTTGGTATCTACTCGGCCTTCTCCAAGAGAAGGTCGAGTCCGAGCAATGTCTTCGAACTCTTTTTAACCAATCAAAATAGCACATAGTATTCAAACGAATAACGGGCCAAACTGAAGAGTAAGTGGCCTTTACAGCTGTAAAACGGGTTGCGCAGGTCACGTGTTTTCTCGTGATCACAATTTTCCCGCCTTTGGCGGTTACATGTTTCCCGGCCCTTGGCCAATGTGACACGTATTGTGTATTTTCGCGTCCCGCCTTTTTTCTATCAGTTTTCAATTTAAGTCGTCGATATGTTTATTCTTTAACAAGAAGAAATGTAGAACGCACTCCAATCATTTATTAAACGCAAATGTACAATTTTCACGAGCAAAGGTAAAATAAACATGCTGACATAAACAGCTATTGAGTCTTAATCATTTTGTGAACAAATGGTTTGAAAAAAAGATCTGTGTAACACGGATACCTTTCCGAAAATGTCCTCCTGAAATGAACCCCCACGCCCTCCCGGCACAAACTCAGTTACTCAACGTCTTCCCAAGGGCTCTCTCGGCCTTTAACATGGCGGCTTGTCCCTTCCCCCCCCCCCCCCCCCTTCCCGGGTAGGGTTGTACCTCTTGTTGAACACTATATTTCATTAGCTGTATAGTGTCGAGCTACCTATTGTTTTCTGTGCTAAATCCATTGTTATCTTTGTTCGTTCTATTGTTCTTTTGGCCAATCCTGAAGCTCGGTCAATGAGGTACGACACTTGCGGCTTGTCGGGAGTAGTGTTGAAAGTTCAAAAGACCCTGGGTACGAAGTTGGGGAAATTTCCCGATGACTCCAGCATTCCTTGATTTATGAGCCTTTATGACTACCTTAAACCCATTGCAAGCTTCTGTAACTCTGCCCATTAAAGCAGAGAAAGCCATCCCATCGGAATCATTTGGAAAGCGAGGTAAATTGCGTGGTCTTTTTTAATGAAAGTAAGTTTTTATTGATATCTTAAGCAAACTTAATTCCATTACAGATATTATGTACATCAGGGTACTTTAATGAGAAGGTTTTTAAACTCGGAGATGCATTGTGCAAAGTATCTTTTCGGGCATATATCTTCACAAGAGGGCAGAGGGTTCAAGTTGTACGCTAACCTATAACCCATGGTCGATCTGCAAAACACAAAAAAATGAACTTAGACAACAATTCAGACGCCGTCTAGGAAGATCCAGTGAGATTAGAAGTGCCGACCAACACAGGAGTAGAAGTCACTATTTTTGAAACGACACTGCGCTAAGAACCAATGATCCAATCAATTTTTTGCGGAGAACGCACGAAGGGCACTGAAAGAAACCTGCTTCTCATGAGGCCCACTTGTATTTTCTCATCGGGCCCATTGATTTGTGACTCGAAGCGCCTATAATCAAAACCAAATGTGACTGTATTGGTGGCTCGACCACAACAGATAAACGCTCCAGGTTGTACTCTATACCTGATGTTGATTTGCATAAGCGAGAACCGCGCAACACGAGCTCGAAACGAAAGAAAAGGAGGGAGGACTGGCACTATTTTCTTCCTCTGCCGCCTTGTGCATTTGCGCATGCCTCGCAATTGCCAAAATGAGCGCCTGTTATGCAGTCATGTAGGCTGACTCAAAAATTCTGCCGTACGATCTTACTTAGATTTTGGGGTAATAGAGAAGGCTACGTTGTCACGTTGTTCCTTTTCCATCTTTTGATTAATCAGTGGTTTTTTAGGGACTCAGTTAAATGCCAAAGAGGTATTTCCGAGCGACGATTTTCTGACGACAAAGACATTTTCTGGTTGAAGTATAATGCCATATTTTTGAGGTGGAGTTTACCTTAACAAAATGGCTGGAAAGCACCAAAAGGGGGTGATCCTCTTAGCCTCGATTTGAAAAAGAGGCTGGACACTGGACTGGTCTATAAATATTTCAATAAATCATTTATTTTAATACCTCGCATCTGAAGAATAAATCAGGAATATCAACCACTGCACGGCATGGCTGAGTTCTTCGCCATAAAACTACATCAATTTTGTACTTCAGCTAAGCTTGGAAAGAGGCGAAGTGCAAGCGAATTTCGAGTGCAAATCTCCTTTCAGTCTCATGATCTTTTTTTTTACTAAAAAATTATGTCATTTTCCAGACAAGAAAAAAAGAAACAAGGCAAGTGCACATGCGCGTGATTGACAGCTAAGAAATGAGATATAATATCATTACAACCTGGTTGGCAATCAAACAGGTTTCAATAGTGCTCGCGCTTGAAGGTAACAAAAGGGCATTGACAAAGTTACGATTCACAACACAACATCTCGACACGCCCGCTATCTGTCTTCGTCAATGGTGATCTAAATTTGAAGATACCAGTCAGGAATTTTGTAACTTGCGTTCACGAATATTCAAACCAGAATAGCATTAATCTACGACCATTTAAGTAATGTAAAATGGCCTCTGAGGCTTGTTCTTTTTCGGTGCAATTAACAATGAAGGAACAAGCGTTACTAAAGCCACAAGACATGGTGAGCCTTATAACGCGGGCTCAAACACTGTCAGCAGGTTCACAACGAAAAACATGCTTATACGTACGAGACCAATGACCAACTCATTCACAAGGAAAGAAAGAAGGGTCAAGTGTTCCGTGTAGAAGTAAGACCCACGGTAAGAAAGCCGTTAAACGCGGGCTCCAATATTGTCAGCGGGTTTCCCAATAAAGGCATGCACCCCAAAACAAGACGAAAATAGACAGAATTGAAATGAAACTTGTCTTTAATGAAGAGTAGGCAAGAAAGATTTCACTTTTGTTTTAGCTGGGAAACAGCGGTTGTATAAGTGTTTGCGTTATTAATTTGCTCGTTCTTTTGAAAAAGCAAAAGACTCAAAATGAGTTAACACTCTCGAAGGTCAATCTTATGAACAACTTCAACATTTTTCTTTATCGCGGGCTCAGATTATATCAGTGGAATTACTTGTAAAGGCATGCTCCACACACTTTTAGTGGAGATCAGAACCGTAGAAAGTGTTTTATTCAAACATCAGACATAAACATAGGAACGTAGACTAGGTAACCTGAAACGTTCAAAGACGCTTAAAAAGTGGCACTTCGTTTAAAAGTGTCTTCTAAGTTAAAAACAGAGAAAAGAGATAAGTTAAAATAAAAATAATACAATAAAAATACAAAAGCACAATTTTTGATCTTCGGCGGGCTCAGAACTGTCAGCGTTTATCTCCACGATCAGCATGCGTAAATGTCTGCGCATGCTCAATACGCAAGAGTTTCATTTTATTCTGGGGTTTATCTCGGGTTGACACAAGACAGGAATAACTGGTCTAATATCCAAAACATTGGCAATATTGGTAAGTTTTAATTACGTTTTTATATTGTCATTGTGTTAGGAACTGTTCTGTTTACTCTTAAGAGTGCAGCGGTGCTTACTTTTAGTCGCAAACATACGTTAAGTGTTGTCAAATACGGCTAAATAATGACATTCAAGTTTCGTTGTGTATGCGTCACATGAAGGCTTAAGGAGACAGCTTGTGACGTGTATACAAAGAACCACGAATCTCATTATGCATCACTAATGAACGAGTATGCACACATAACCCTATTTCGAAAACAGCGCATAGTTGGAGTAAGTGCTCTTTCGAGTGTATTTCACCCTATAAAAAAGTAATTCAGCAGTTTAATTCCATTTATGATGCCTGGTGAAATATTAGATTTCAAAAACAATTTTTTTGTTAGCATGAATTTAGCCTCTTTTACGATACTGTCTTCACTTAACCTATGCATACAAATACGCCTTGATGTTATGCACGCATTGCAGACCTATGTCTAATACTGTAAATTTTTTTCAGCCTATAGGCGCGGGCCAATGAAAATTATGACGTCATTGTTCATTATTGGTTCCTGTATTCTCATGCATTATTGATCAAAATATGCAAAATACTTCATTTTCAACGTGGCATTCGGGGTGTGAGGACGTCTTCAAGTTTGGCTCACCGCTCTGTTTTCTGAACGAGAATATGGCACCTATTTTGAACAAATGGAAAGGAGCAATTCTCTTCGCGCTTTATTTGCAAGTAAGTATTATCTGTCTGGAGTTTTTCCTTTTGGCTAGGTCCAACAATGAGTGAAGCAAAGAACGTTATATCGTGAAGTTCAACATGTGCTTTCAAGTCGCTTTTAACAAACGCACCGATCAGTGTTGCAAAATAATGTTACCCTGATAAAAATTTTTCGTTTGTCGATTTCTCCCATTCATTCATTGTATAGAGTAAATATTAGCCAAAAATTTCGTTAGGATTTCGCGACATAAACTGTACAAGTTAAAATTCCTGATGCAAGTGCAGTTAAAATTCATAACGTCCAAGTGCGAAAAAACTCTATATCGTTAAGTATGCAAAGAATCTCGAAGCTTACATTTTACACTGTTTAACGTATCTCTCTCATCATTTCTATTCACAGGAAAATATCACTCACGAGAAGACTCGGAAGTCGGAAAACATTATCGCGAACAATATGGCAATTTAAAGGTACGTATTACTATTAGGAATATCGGTGTTTAGAAACGCGCACCTTTCATTTAATGTGTTTAAAAAATAATTCTCGTCTCATATAATCAATTTGTCTTATTTTTTTCAGAGAATCATGAAATTCGACATCGACTTCAAGAAAGCTAAGAAAACATGGAGGAATCAGTGGACGAGTCGACAAAGTTAAGAACTTTATTGTATCTCTAGAATTCTTAATGGTGGCTTAGTAACTTGTGAAAACTTAGTAAGAATGGAGTCACTGTCAGCTCTCAAGAGGAACGAACATGGCTCATTGGACAGTGTGGATTTAGTTCAGCCGAGGTGAAAGTCATGCAGCACAGAGGAACGAGCAGTACTAGTTGGAGTTGGATCAGAGCCACAACAGTTAAAATATCTATTTTTTTTTCTAAACCACTATTAACAGCATTGAGTCGATCATGTCTTGAAACATCGCAGCTAATTTATTTGGAAAATTGCACGTTTCCGTTCGATGTATTTCTTACAGTCTCGTTGCGATTTAATAAATCCCCAGCGCCTTTCCTGCACAAAAAAATAGAGATTTGAAAAAGTTCTAAAATGATCGCTCAATGCTCACTTTCAAATAATTATTTGAAGCCGTTAGTTTACCTACCAGCAGTTTTCACATCAAAAAGGCATTGGCAATTAATATGTATAAGCTAATTTTGAACAATTGGCGCTTCATTGCATCGCTAATTCTGCGATCAGTAGGCGCATTATATTAAAACTACCACAGAATTGGACGGACACATACAAGAACAGTAAGACACAGCTACAAATACAAGACACCGACAACTAAAACTACACATATACACTTGGACACAGGTGCGCAAGAGTACATACAAACACTCAGTCACAGGCGCGCAAGAGTACATACAGACACTTAGAAACAGGCACGCAAGAGTACGTAAAGACACTTAGACACAGGCGCGCAAGAGTACATACAACGCTATGAACACAGGTGCACAAGAGTACATACAGACACTTAGACACAGGCACGCAAGAGTACGTAAAGACACTTAGACACAGGCGCGCAAGAGTACATACAACGCTATGAACACAGGTGCACAAGAGTACATACAGACACTTAGATACAGGCTCCCAAGAGTACATACAAACACTCAGACACAGGCGCGCAAGAGTACATGTGAACACTTAGACACAGGTGCACAAGAGTACATACAGACACTTAGATACAGGCACGCAAGAGTACATACAGACACTCAAGACACAGGCGCGCAAGAGTATATACAAACACTCAGACACAGGCGCGCAAGAGAACATACAAACACTTGAACACAAGCGCAAGAGTACATACAAACACTTAGACACAGGCGCGCAAGAAAACATACAAACACTTAGACACAGGCGCGCAAGAGTACATACAAACACTTAGACACAGGCGCGCAAGAAAACATACAAACACTTAGACACGGGCGCGCAAGAGTACATACAAACACTGAGACAAAGGTGTACAAGAGTATATATAAACAATAAGATACAGGCACGTAATAGTACATAAACACTAGGATACATGAGCATAAGAGTAGATAGACTCTAAGTCGGTGCACAAAAGTTCATTAAAAACACAGACATGCCCACAGGTTTAGATACATACATTAAGACACAAGCGCCCAAGGATACATACAAACAATAAAACACCGACGCACATGAGTACATATATACATTGGGACACGGGTGCACAAAAGAACATACAAACACCAAGACACAGAAGCGCAAATATACATACGGACATGTAGATACAGACCACTTGTCGCCCAAGAGCATATACAAACAATATGCCGGATCACAAGATAGAAACAGTAAGACACAGGCACACATAAGTACATAACAAACTCTAAGAAACGGGTGCACATTCAAAGCAAACACGCAGACAAACGCGTTCAGAAGTACTTACAAACACTATGACACAGGCACAAACTTCAAGACACGACGCACAAGAGTATAAACAAACAATGAGATCGACACAAGCTCACAACAGTATTTACAAAGAGTATGACACCAGAGTACATGATAACGTACAAACACGCAGACACGGGCTCGCAACAGTACTTACAAAATAACACCAAGTTACGAGCAAACAGCAGTAAAAACAAACAATAAGACATTGACACACGACTCTATACAAACACCAAGACAAAAGGGTTTCAGACTAAACACACGTACTAAGACTTGGGTGCACATGAGTACATAAAACTACGTAGACACAGCCACACCAAAGTACTTGCAAACACTAAGAAGCAGGGACACGACAGTATATACAAACAAGAAGACACTGACACATGAGTACATGAAACATCGGCGGGCGCACCGGATTACATTAGAAACTGCAAAAACTAGAACGAGCTCTGTCCGTTTTATATTACGCATTCGTGTTTAATCGCATCTTGCATTATTTTTGTAAATTTAAGCCCACTTCGATAAATTGCCAATATCTTCTTTGATGTCTGCTTGTAGGTTAGTTTAGTATTTAGTTAAGAGTATAAATGTCCAATGTCCAGTTTACGAGAAGAGCCTTTTTTGAATGGAGTAGGATTTACTTATGGCCTAAAACTTCCGAAAAGTTAAGATATTTAAGACTTCGTTTTAAAGTACTTAGAATAAAAGTCGTTCGGAGAATATACTGAAACAAGTGTTCGCTATTAATGCCAACTGAAAAGACAACGCCAGCCGACGCCTAGCCGGCAGCACAGCTCCTTGGGTCCGACCTCGTTGAGCTGCGCCCTTAATAATTCAGTCTCCGACTGCGAGAAGGGCGATTAGCCGGTCGGGTCAGACGCCCAGGACGACTTTCTGTATCGCGCGAAGAACCACAGCATATTTCCTTTGGTTGTGACCTGTCCACTACGACGTACTGTTTAGCCAGGTGACCTCTGGTAAACAACGAATCCGTTAGCCATCATCCATTATCCCTTTCTACTCATCCTACCTCTAAAGACGCGTCCACTAGAAGTCTTTGTCATCTTGGAAACTCGAGCTGCCTGGCGCGAGGCAATTGGCCTCAGTGGGAAAGGAAGCGAGCAGCACTGACCGGTGCGATAACCTGACACAACCCAGTGTCACTCGACATCTCTCCGCCAGGTGCGATAGAGACTGTCACTGGCGTATCGATTCACAGCGCCAAAGCAGACAATTCCGAGATCAAGATAGAGAAAACTCCACACACCCGAGGCGCACCAGAGATGGTCTTTCGAGGCCCAACTGCTGATGATAACGACGCCGACGACGACGACGACGACGACGACGACGACGACGACGACGATGATAGTGCTGATAACGACGACTTTGGCGACGATGAAAAAAGACATAGTACTGAAGACGAAGATGACAACGATAGACAAAAGTGGATAAAACGATGTCGACGATGATGATCACGACGACGACGACGATTAGATTAGGCCTTTCCCGATTGCGTTGGGCACTTTTTGAACACTTTTTCAAGCACTTTTTTTAATTTTTATTTTGGAGCACTATTTTTTCATTTCGAGAACTCGTGAATACAAACTTGTTTTTGAGCAAAATTTAAGCCCTTTTTCACAATTTGGAAGGATGTGATCACTTCGTATTCTGAGCTAGTTGTCTTGAAGAACACTTTTCTTTTATGATCGTGAAATTGAATTATTGAACACACAAAAAGATACATGGTTGAAACGAGCTGGAGTCAGTGTTGCGTTTCAATTAAAACAATTTCAAATCATGTCAATCTTCAAATCAAATATATATTGCTATGGTATTTTTTGCTCGAGAATGTTAAATATCTTACTTCTTTTTATTAACCACAGAGAGCCAATTCTTAGGTAAATGGTAGGCTTAGTGACAAAATTCGACAAGGAAATTATTCATTTTAGCAAGTTTTGAAAATCATTTTTAAATTTCGAGTACCTTTATAGAAAATTCAAGAAATGTTTGAGCACTTGTTCTTTTTTTTTTTTTGAAGCAATATTGTGCGGTTTTTTCAATGCGACGAGGACGACCGTAATAATGATAACGATTTTTATGACAACGACGCGACAATGACGACGATGATGATAATGAGGACTACTACGACGAGGCCAACGATAACGATAACGATAACGATAACGATGACGATGTTGAAGATGGTCCCGATGATGGCAGTGATAACGCACGGACACAAAGTGGTGGATGGTTTCATCCAGTATTCTCCTTCTACCTTCTTCTCATGCGTGGGCAGCATCTCCTAAACAAGACTCTCGAGTGGCACCTCAGTTGGCATTAAGTGCGAACACTTTAATTCACAACGACTTTTATTTAAATGAAGTCAAGATGACGAGACATTGTCTCGCTGATCAAAAGTGGGAAGTTAAACAGACCTCAAAAACAAACCAAGCCGTGTTTGAAGTGCGATGAATCTAAAACATTGTTTTTGTTTTATAAATCTATACTGATTGCAACAAATCCTTTCTTCTAACCTTATGAAAATTCCTCCAGTTTAGAATAAATCTAAAGTTCTCAAAACTACAAGTCGCTTGACCCGCGGGCCGTGCTCGTGAGAGGCATGAGTCAACCCTTGATATGTCATTTTGCAAACGATCTCTTTATTGCAAAGCATTTGAATGTCATATTGAGTAGACCCATGTGTTTAACTAGCTGGCCTGTGGGTCAAGAGACTGCTGGTTTTGCTAACTCTAACTTTGCATTAAAAGCGAATTTTTAAAGAAAAACAGGAAACTAAATTTATCCAAAAACGATTTTCCTGGAAAACGACAATTTAGTTTAAGGTACTCTAAACCCATACCGAATTAATAACAAAAATGGCGATAAGTGAAGTAGGCTACGTATCATAAAACTTTCCATTGCAATTTCCATTTCATTTCGTTGAATTTTTTTCCATTATGAAATTTAAAGAAAACGACCAAACGTTTAAGTTTCTAAGACATGTTTCGACAGAAACTTCTGTCATCTTCAGTTGATTAATATACAAAGCGTAGAAGTTGAATTTATAAGAAGGAAAAAGTGCTAATTATGCTGTTAACAACGAAATGTACACAAAACGTGACAATGTGAGAATTAAAAGGATAGTTTTAAATTGACATGATGTAATTCTCACATTGTAACGTTTTATGTACATTTCGTTGTTAGCAGCATAATTAGCACTTTTTCCTACTTATAAATTCAATTTCTACGCTTTGTTACATAAATCAACTGAAGACGACAGAAGTTTCTGTCGAAACATGTCTTACAAACGTAAAAGTTTTGTCGTTTTCTTTAAAGTTCTGACTAGCCTGCTAGTATCAAGAGCATTATGAAATTAAGTGAACTAAAGCAAATTTCTATTCAGGATTTCCGTCCGATCTTCAAAAACGATGAATCCTTTTATGCAGCTTTAAACATTAAAATCTTTTGACAAAATACAATGATGAGGACGAATACGATAAGGAATTTTCCGTACTGAGCATGCGCATAAGGTTTGAAGAGCGCATGCTCAGAACGGAAAACGCGTACTCGTCCTCGTCCTCGTCCTCCGATCTGTTGGCGGCGACGACGGAACTGGAGATAACTTAATTTGAGATTTTATTTGTAACTTATAAAAGCAATCAATTGTTTTACGCAGTTTTAAACACTAAAAGTTTTGACCAAGTCTAAAAACAAATTGTTTCGTTTTCCACGCCAGATTTAAGCACTAAAAGCTCTCTGTCGCTAACAGTTTAAAACGCGGCTTTTTTCACTAAATTTTACAAAATGTAAAAATGATAGTGCTATGGTGGTTTCGTATAGAATCGTTAAAAGTTGTCAAAAATTTAAACTCCATAAGGTAATAAATCGCTTCACTAGGCTTGGTTTGTTTGAGTTGCCCGTTGAAGAAATTCATCAGGCTTGAAAATTCAAGAAATTAAATTACTAGTTCATTTAAGATAGCCAAAAAGAAAAAGATAATGGTGTTAACAGTTTGGACGACTGTTAGCCTGAGGTATCCTCATCAAACGTCACGGAATGTTAATTTTGACCAACTCCGAGACATTCACCTTGTTAGACACAAAGGCACACGCGCATAAGAGTACATACTAACAGTTACGTACACTTACGTACACTTAAGCGCACGAGAGTATAAACAACGTTATACGAACAGTAAGACAAACCCACACATGAAGACACAAAAACACCAGAGTACATAGACGCATAAGAATCTTGCAAATCATGAGATACAGTATCAAGAGAGCGCGTACAAACAGTAAGACGCAGGCCCATATGATGAGTACATCCAGGCACAAAGACACAGACAAGTGGAGAACGTACAAAAGAACATATAATTAACTTTCTGTGACATTACCGTTTTGATAAAGAGGGCAGACGGTTATCCAAACTATCAACACTATTATCACTGTAATTTTGGCTTGTTAAATGAACTATTAATTTAATTTATTGAGTTTGTTTAACTTGGTTAACTGAATCGTTTTACTTCAAAAAGATACATGCTCATTTCTTTGTTAAAGCTAGTGAACAGACATTGGGTTTATATGCTCATTTTTGAGGAAAAGACCTTTTCTACTGGATATCAAAGGTACAGGGCATGCATAGGGCGTATTTTTCAGACGCTGCAAAATCAAATGCTTGGGTAGGTCTTTCTGCTTTGCGCACTTCCATGCTTTTCAATTTAAAAATGCCTCAGCGAAACAGTTTGCGTATTTTTTTGTTCACATTCATTGTCCAGTAGAAAGGATCTTTATCTTAAATATCAATATGGCAAGCTTTTAAAGGGTTCCAAATGCAACACCCGAAAGATTTTTTAAATATAAGTTCACTTTCTTGAAAGCGAAGGCTCCCGCTTTAAAAAAAGTCTCTGGCATTTTTGCCAAGGCTGAGCTGTGCGCATAGGCGTTTTGAGAATTTTAGGTCCTCGAATTAAGACTGGCATTTCTACACTTAAAAGCGTTTTTGTCGACATTTTCCTAGCTTGCCATATTTATTTAAGATCCTCATCGTATACATACTATCTCGAGCAAGAAGTATTGCATCGAATTGAAATTTAGCTTAGCTAGTTTTTCTTGCACGAGATGTATGTGTTTACTGGGTAAAGAATTTTAAGGCAAATCCTTTTTAATTTTTTTGCCGAAGAAGTTGCCAGGGTAGGTTCTGTGCAAATTATGTTACATTTTCCCGCCAAAAAACTTAGAAAAAATACAGGCGCTCATAATACGCATGCGCCAACTTTTTTTAAAAAAACCAAACACATGTTCACTTTTAAGTAATAAATAAAACGAATATTTATTTTATTGTAAAAACTCCACAAAATAATAAAGTTTGAAAAATGTTTATTCAGTTGTATCTTATTTGTTGTATAAAAATAACAAGTCTCGAGTTTTGCTACATAGCATATACAATGATTATTATTTTTATTGGGAAGGATAAGAAAATGGAAGAATTTTTTTTATTTAAAAAAAAAAAACGGCGCATGCGTATTTGGGACGCCGTATTTTTTCTAAGTCTTTTGGCGGGAAAATTTGCCAAGGTCAACCAAGGTCAGGTGAAATTAAAAAGGTCATTGTAAGTTCATTAACATGTGTCATAGAGAACTTCCTTGACGGTGACCTCTAAATGATGTAAATCTTGTATCAGCAAGACACGTAGAAAGCCACCTCTTACAACAATTTGAAGTTAAATTATTGAAAATACTCCCATATTTCAAAGGTTGCTGAACAAAAGGGAAATTAAATTTAACCATTTTAGAGAAAGATTAGACAAATGCTTCTTTTGGTATTTAGATTTCCCAAATGGCTGCGCCCAGAAAACTTAACACCAAAAAAAACATAAATCGAATCTTCACTAAATGTTTAAATTTATCTCCGTTTTTGGCCAACGATGACAGTATTTTTAACAATTTAACTCTGGTTTACTGTAGGAAATGAGGCTTTCTACTTAACAAAGACAAACGGTACAATTTGCGCGGGAAAAAAGTGACTTATTTTTGCAAAACTATCGAGCATTTTGCCCGCTAAAGAGAACTGCAATGCAACGAACGTGAGCGGGAAATGTACCTTTGTAAACCTGAAGCTTGCTGATACAAACAGTGCAACCCAGATATAGCTAACATACTTGAGCTTAGTAGATAAAAACAGCCTAAGGTTTTCCAGAAGTTAAAAAATAGAAATCCTAGGCCTAAATGAAAAATGCATGGCGGTCGGTCGACCAGTCAGTCAACTGGTCAGTTACTAAAAATTTGGTTTTATTAAACGAGCTGATTAAAGCAAGTTAACTACTATAAGAAAGATTTCCGAGTTGACGTTTCGAGCGTTAGCCCTTCCTTAGAGCAAATTGATGAATTGCGCGTGTATGAAAAGTTCTTGGTTGGCAGTCATTGATATAACGTTTGTATGGATGAGGTTTTGGACCATTGCACTGAGACACACATTTGTTTTCGATAAATCTACGACAAGGTTTTCGAAGCTAGGTCCCATTGCAACACCGATGATTTGTCCGTAGTAATAGTTGTCAACAATTCAGTTTCCAAGCTGGGTTTTTGAAAGGTACGTTGACAACGGGTTGATCCAAAAAATAATAATTCAAGCGCTTGAAGGCCTTCTCAATGTTAGGGATGTTATGTCCGAAACTACAGTAAATTCCAGGTGCATTGGTGCTATCTTTGATGAACGACGATAGTTGCAATGATTTTGTTGCAATGATTTTGTCTCAATACTTCGAGATTAGTTGGGTGGGGCAGCTACATTTTGG
This sequence comes from Montipora foliosa, assembly GCF_036669935.1. NCBI lineage: Eukaryota > Metazoa > Cnidaria > Anthozoa > Scleractinia > Acroporidae > Montipora > Montipora foliosa. The sequence goes on from NC_090875.1 coordinate 27,363,461, forward strand.
AAGGATAAGAGTACCTGGGTTGTTAAAGGGAACCTCCACTAAAACAACAAAATAACTTTAAACTACAAGGCATGAAGTTTACAATTGGAATTGCTCAATCTTTTTCCAATGAAAGCGTTTGTATTCGAGAAAAATAAATTCCAAAAACGCTTATTTTGGCTTTCAAATTTCCCGGGCGCCGCCATCTTGAATAATTGTGACGTAACTTGGTTGCCCTATTGTTCTGATACAAAGAGCGATTGTTTCTTTCACATTTTGCTCAGATGACTGGCTAAGGCTCGAAACGTCAAATCAGAATCTTTCTTACGGTGGTAAATTCAGATTTATTCACTCGTTTAATAAATACAAATTTTCCTCAGTCGGTCAGTCAGTCAATCGGTCAGTCAGTCAATCGGTTCGTCAGTCAATCGGTTCGTCGGTCAATCGGTCGGTCGGTCAGTCGATCGGTCGATCGGTCGATCGGTCGATCGGTCGATCGGTCGATCGGCCGATCGGCCGATCGGCCGATCGGTCGATCAGTCAATCAGTCAATCAGTCAATCAGTCAATCAGTCAGTCAGTCAGTCAGTCAGTCAGTCAGTCAGTCAGTCAGTCAGTCAATTGGTCAGTCAGCCAATCAATGAATCAGTCAGCCAATCAATCAGTCAGCCAATCAATCAGTCAGCCAATCAATCAATCGATTAATCAATCAGTCAGCCAATCAAACAATCGATTAATCAATCAGTCAACCAATCAAACAATTTGTCAGTCAATCATTCAGCCAATCAATCAATCAATCAATCAATCAATCAATCAGTCAGCCAATCAAACAATTTGTCAGTCAATCAGTCAGTCAGTCAATCAGTCAGTCAATCAATCAATCGGTCGGTCGGTCAATCAATCAATCAGTCGGTCAGTCAATCAGTCAATCAATCAGTCAATCAATCAGTCAATCAATCAGTCAATCAATCAGTCAATCAATCAGTCAGTCAATCAGTCAATCAGTCAATCAGTCAATCAATCAATCAATCGGTCAGTCAATCAATCGGTGAGTCAATCAGTTGGTCAATGAATCAATCGGGCAATGAATCAATCGGCCAATCAATCAATCGGCCAGTCAGTCAATCATTCGGTCGGTCGGTCGGTCGGTCGGTCGGTCGGTCGGTCGGTCGGTCGGTCGGTCAGTCAGTCAATCAATCAATCAGTCAATCAATCAATCAATCAATCAATCAGTCAATCAGTCAATTAATCAATCAATCAATCAATCAATCGGTCGGTCAATCAATTAATAGGCCAGTCAGTCAATCAATCAATTTGTCAATCAATTTGTCAGTCAATTAATCGGTCGGTCAATCAATCAATCGGTCAGTCAATCAATCAATCGATTGGTCAGTCGATTAATCAATCAGTCGGTTGGTCAGTCGATTAATCAATCAGTCGGTTGGTCAGTCTATTAATCAATCAGTCGGTTGGTCGGTCAGTCGGTCAGTCGTTCAGTCAGTCAGTCAGTCGGTCAGTCGGTCAGTCGGTCAGTCAATCAATCAATCAATCAATCAATCAATCAATCAATCAATTAATCAACCAACCAATCAACCAATCAACCAATCAACCAATCAATCAACTAATCAACCAATCAATTAATCAGTCAATCAGTCAGTCAATCAGTCAGTCAGTCAGTCAATCAGTCAGTCAGCCAGTCAATCAGTAAGTCAATCAATCAATCAGTCAGTCAATTAATCAATCAATGAATCAATGAATCAATCAATTAGTCAGATAGTCAGATAGTGAGTCTGTAAATCAGTCAGAATCAAAGAGTCAATGCAGTCCATGAATCGAACAGTCCATAAATCGAGCAGTCCATGAATCGAGCAGTCCATCAACCAGTCAATCAAGTAATCAGTCGAGTAATCAGTCAATCTATCAGAGAAGTGGTCAATTTTCATAAGTTTACAGATAGTTACGTTGGTGCTTCTGTTTGCAGTTTTATGTAGTCCTTTCATAGAGATTCAATTGTCATTTCAAATTCAGTGCAAGTGTGAAACATTGAGTTGATAAAGTTAATTAACAGTCGTTAGAGAGATGTGTAAGCTGATATTCACAATTGCAATCGTAGAACAGTCCACAGTTACGTTGAGAAAATAAATGTTAAGTTTGTGGTCGTCAGGTCATTATTCGAACTGTCTTAATAGCGTTGATACGTAGTCCGAATCAAGATCAGTCAATTAGTGGTGTCAGGATGCCAATAAAATGTTGGTCATTAATTCTCCGAATGGCTCCGTCAATTCCAAGAACGCTCATCCCATCCCAGGGCATGTCTTGTATTTTTTTCCACTATTGCATGGGGCATATGCCAAATGGGTCAACCCAGAGGTGAGGCAATGTCAAAAGCAACGCTTTCTGTCGAATTCTAAAAGAACTGTTCCTTATGGTTTCGTTGCTTATGTCTAACTTTGGTATTGCTCCAAATATAAAAGTGAAAAAGAAAAGAGTCGTTTCCGAAAGAACGGATCCTACCCCCTTCAAACCCCAGCATCAACATGTACAAAGATATTCCAATGCGGGGTGAACTGTTATTTCCAACTGCGAATATGGAATGGAACGGAACGAAGCGAAGCGAAGCGAAGCGAAGCTTGGCTTTGTTTGTATGGGAAGATTTAGAATTCATCAATGAAACCTTGGTTGCAGAGACTAATTCATTAATAAATTTGAGAGAATCTGTCTTAGAGCCGTAATCAAAGTAGAGGCTGTAGAGGGCATTATGCAATTTGTTGACCAATAAACCAGGTCTCAGTACCTGTCGGCTTAGTGAGTTACTAAGAAATGTCTCCGCTCAGGAAAATTTCTTCAGCTGCTTCAGAATTTTGAAGTAAATTTGAATAATCTCATTTGTTATTTGTTGTCATCTTCCACTCTTCCAAAGGCCCAAACGTTGTAATTTAAACCCTCTGTGGGTCGTTTGCAACAAAAATGAAAAAAGGAGAATTACAGGACCAATGCTAGAGAGGGTCAGGGGACTTGGAATTGACGGATCCAAAAGTCGGAGACCTGAATATAACATGAGAGGGTCATCGGGATTGTGTAGTACGTAGTTTATGTTGGTCGTATATTGAAGAGTTTTCAGTGGCTGTGATATACCGCAAATGATTATAAGCCGTGAAGTCGGTTGTACGATTCAATGTCGTTAGCGTCCATTGTCATCGGTTCAGTCTTAAAGGTCTGATTTTCAGTTTTCGTTGAAGTGCTAGTGCTCCTGTCTCGATCATGGCGACAGAGTCAATTTTGAGGTAAAGCTCGTCGTTATTCGGTTTTGAGAAAACGTGCGCCATTCAAAAAAACTTCGTTTAAAAAAAATCCTTTGCATGCATTGCAAAAAAATCGAAGGCTAAAAGAATAAGGAAATTCGATTTCATAAGGAAATTCGATTTCATAAGGAAATTTGATTTCATAAGAAAGCGAAGTATAAATTCGAAAAGCATTTGTTGATGGACCTAACTTGATAATACCTACAAGTTAGATATATCTTAGGTTGCACTGTATCAAAACTTAAACCTTACTGTCGTAGAGATCCGGTGGTATTCGGTGATAAGATTACCGTATTAACCTGTAGTATTAATGACTCACTCGCAGCAGAAACGCGCAGCGCAAGTCCTAGCTTATGCGCACAGCAACCTTGCAGGTACCGCGCGCGACTTGCGTGCACTGAGCTAACGCGCGCGACTAAAGGGAAATTAGAGGGTTGAAAAAAGCACCCTGTGATATCTGCAAATTCCCTTTTGAGCCGGAAGGGGTAGAACAATCCCAAGGTGTGGCTTCAATTTGCTTTAGTCTCGAAATAATACCAGTTTAGATAGACAAGAAAAAACGATCCACCATTACTCTCATTTCCTCTGCCTCTTGGATGGCCGCGTTGAATAACTCTTTCCCCTGCTGTCATGGCTTGTAAATCAACGATCACCGGAATTTATTTCCCCTCAACCCAAAGCGACATCCAGAAATCAAATTAGATCTGAAAACCTCGAGTGAATTTAATTTGTATGTCAGATGTCCATCTTCCTTGCAACCCAAGTGATACTGAAATGGTTGAAAGTGTTGAATTTGACGGTGATACCATGTTCTCTAAGTTAAATGACGATTGGCCCCTTAGCTTTCATATGGGAGATTTCCTTGGGATAGGAGAGGCGGGGGGGAGGGGGCAGGGGGTCGAAGCATCTGCTGCAGTCTTAATTGCGCTCCTAGATCTTAAAAAAGTGAGGCCTTACTACAGGTGAAAACGGTAATATTTAACTGACTAATTATGCTACCTCTGCGTTCCTCCTCTATTTCACATGATCCTCTTCCTCTCTTGCTTGACTTGCGGACCTCCGACGTTTCTTCCCTGTGGCAAAATAAAAAGCTTTGTTAAGAAAGGCTTCAACATTGCATTTCTGGACTAAAGTTGTGATAATTACAATTTAATTATAATAACCAATTAAAGACCATGTTTTTTCAGCCTCGTCTTGGAAAATATGACCTAGGTTACTTTTTTGTTCTAGGGGTTCTATTATTAAAATTAAAAGGAAAGAGAGGAAAGGAACCTTATTTAAGTCTCTAGTCTTCTAGTGCACGAACACTAATTATTTTCAATTTAGGACAAAACTGAAATAGACTGAATAATTTTGATTTGAGGAAAATTGATATTATAATATTAACGACGCAAGCTACGAGCCGAGACAATTACAATGTTCTTCGTTAAATCAGGAAGAGGAAAGGGGATTTCCTATTTTTTCTCGGACATAGATCAGAACACTCTACTTGCAGGGTATGAAAATGCGAAAAAGATAATCGGCTGTGGTACAGATCAATCCGTAAAATTTTTATATCCCGTACGTTTTCTCTCTCCTCTAATGTTTATATTTTTGATTCAAAGAACAAATCTTACCTCTCTGTGACAATGTTGTGTTGAGCTTTGTTCTTGATATGTCCCTTGCTTGTTCTCATCTCATGAATGACGCAGTACCTAAACATTTGAAAACAGGTTCATTATTTTAACTATATCAATTCGGGTGCAGTTACGATCTTAGATCATTGACTTCATTCTGATCACCAATTATGGACCATGGCCCGTTTGTTCGAAAGCCGATTAACTTAATCCAGGATTAGCGTAGACTTTTGTTTCATGTTTTCAACTTTTAGTTGCAAGTTTCTTTTGCTTATTTTTTTTTTTGCTTATTTTTTTTTTTGTTTATTTTTTTTTTCAAGATTGACTTCTCCTAATGTAAAGTTTTGCCTAATATCAGCGTTGAACAGCATTTGGGGGTAGAGAAATAAACTACTTGGTTAATTTATAATCTGGGATTAGCGGTAATCGGCTTTTGAACAACCGGGCCCAGAAGTGGATAACGTAAGGTGCATTAGAATTTTTTGTGAGTAGAAAGGGGGTTTTTGGTCAGTTTTACTCAGAGCCGTTTAGCAAGATTTCAAACATGAAACAATTAACTTACCGTCTGAAAACCCTTCTTCAGTCTTTGGATCTTTGAGTAGATCCTCTCTTTTGGCCAAGATCTATTGCAGCCATTGTGAACACCTAAAAATTAAACCATGAGATAATGGGTTAGCCTCATTAATACGATTAAGTACATTGTTGCTAATTTGCCTAAATATGAACTAAACTTACAATGAACTTATGGTCATCATACTACTGCTTCAAAACAGCTTTAATTAAACACTAATAACTAAAAGACACTCAAACATTGAAGTACCTTTCGTAGGATTTCGTTTCGAATTCAGTTGTTCATGGATGTAGCTGTCCAAGTTTCAGTGTCGGTAACTTTTCATCCACGTGTTCGTAAGCGGGACCTTCTCCGTCCGCGTCAGAATAACGTTTACACTGTTAGCTTTCCGCAGTCGCATCCAATAGCAAGAAGAACGTCAACAGAGAGTTTATGCGGCACAAACGCTAGGAAGAAGACATGAAATTTTGAAAATAAACTGCATGTCGAGGCGCCATATTGAATCTTCTTCCACAAGTTGTTGGATTAGCATAACATTTGCAATTCAATCAATTCCAACACGTCGCGTTACGCCACAATGGGGAGAGCTCGGTTGCCAAAAGAAAAAAAAAAGCGTGTCTGAGTTCCAAAGAATTTTCGGCGTATTTGAAAGCAAAGCCGGACTGTTTCCAAGGTATTTTCATAAAAATAATCTGGCTTACCTTCCACACTATTTGGAAGGATGGGTTGATTGTTTGCATTGCTGGACATGGCTGGGTTACGGCGTTTGCTAAGGTTAGGGGAGGGGTGGGTGGGTTTTGACCCGGGGGTTTTGAATAGCGGACTTCAAAAAAGCAGAAAAACTGCAACATACGCAATGTTCAGATGCTGATACAATCAGCCACTGGGCCATTTTTGAGGTACTAACGAAACCCTATTCTTAAGGGAAAAACTCTTATTCGGACCCATTGTTGAGGTGGCTAACAGAAGTGTCAAAGGAGGGAATGTTCTATTCAGAGTAATAACTCTACAGCACTGTTTCATATAAAAATTGGGGGTCACCGAGTTCGTTTTTAAGATGTCAGCGTTTAAAGACCAAATATAGGGTATTTTTACATGCTTGTTTTGTTGCCATGGTGACTTATTACGTCACTTCAATGAATGTATCTTGTTAAGATATTATTGATCTTTTATATGGTACGGCATAACATTTCCGTGACGTGAAATAGTTGTCTAGATTCAATCCTTTAAAATAGTACAGTTTATTAAAATTGTTGCGATTATTTTGAGCCTCCTTGGGACCCTTTTGTAAACCACTTCTTGTGACATTGGTATCCTCCGTGATAAAGATGGCTACAAACCCGGGCCATTTTAATATCCTCCAGCCCATGTTTAGTGTTTTCAGTTGAATTTTTTAGGTATCGAAATTCAAACTTGGATATTCCGGCAGGTCTACTGAGATGAAGTAGTTGACATAAAAGCCAGCAGTATTCTGATTGATGATCACAAGCGCGCTGTGAGTTTGCAATTTAGGCAAGCAGTTTTTGGAGTGGTTAGTCGTCAGTCAATCAATCGATTGAGCAATCAGTCGAGGATAGAACTGGGGACCTCTTGCTCCGAAAGCGGCGCTCTGAGCAACTGAGCTACGCCTGCTCTTCGGTCAGTTGGTCAGTAAATCAGTCAGTCAGTAAATGAACCAGTCAGTCGATTGGTTAGTCAGTTTGCTTGTCCATCAGTCCATGAATCTGTCGAACGGTTATCCAGTCAGTCAGCCAAAAGAAAATAAGACATCAGGCTTCAGTACTTCCAGGGTGTGACATCTCAAAAATACGACAAACAGACATATAGTTTATAGAAGATCTTAACTTTATTACTGGTTCTCGTTGCCAATAACAACAGTTGATCTACTTTAAATCTCAGTTTCTTCTGGTGTCGTGCAATTTTGAAACAATTTAATGTTTCATTTCAAGGTGCGTTCCTGGTAGTTTAACCACTACGACTAATTAGACCGACAAGTCCGTTCTCTACTTTGCTCCGAGGCTTTCCTCCAGGTACTCTGGTTTTCTTCTTTCCTCAAACAACCAAGATTAGATTTGATTTGAGTTCATTCAATTTGACGTCAATGTACCGAGCGCTAGAAGACTTCAAATACAGTAAAAGGTAGCCTCATAGGCTATTGACCCGTAGCCCGTAAGGGCTACGGGTCTAATTGTTAATAATGCTAATAATAGACACTTAAAATAAAGTTCATATTTATAAATATTATTAATTATTTTCGAACCCGTCGCAGTACTCAAGCTTACAAAGACTATTTCTGCAGCGTGGTAAAACCCTGGATTCCATGAAGGCTGAAATCATCTAAATGTATTGTTCTCCTTTTCTGTGACAGCTGAAATTATTGTTCCATTTCTTTGTACTCGCTTTCACTTCTTCGAAGAAAAGGAAAACTGGAGTCAGTGCTTACAGCTCTGCACTTTACCTAGTTAGGTGTATAGAGCCTTTACGGAAGGACCGTTTCAGTCAGGGTGAAGTAGACCGCCTTTTTAGTGCCTTGATCTTACCGGTTTCACTTATGGCCTGTCTGTCTAAGGTGCCGTCCACTCAGATCTCACGAAAACAGCATTTTCCTTCATTTGTCGAATTATCTTTGACAAATACTTTATAAAAGCAATAGAGGACTTTTTTCTGTGTTTCCATAGCCTCATCTAAACACTTAGGGGAGTTGGGAGAATTCTCGACAGTTATGCAAACCCTAGATTCATAACGGTCTCGAATTCTCCCAACTCCCCCTCGTGTTTAGATGAGGATATGGAAACACGGAAAACGTCATACATCGCTTACGTTTATGCTTATTTTGAAAAGGGCCTCCTCCCTCAAAATTCGATCAACAAGTAAAAACATCCAATCTAGACCTCTTTCAAAACGGCCGTCAAATAAAAAAAAAATATATTCTTTTGTTTTAATGCTAATAAGCCTTTCAAACCTTGGTACGACGAGAAAATTCCAAAAGAAATTATTTGTTTCAAAATGAGAGCAGTAGGTCTCATTAACATAAATGCAAAAGAATGTTAAG
>NC_090875.1:27376979-27394479 GCF_036669935.1 Montipora foliosa
TGACTGTACGAGCTAATCTGAAATACGCTGTCATGTACAGTTTCCCAATGTCTCCAAGCTGAGTGGCGCGAGGACTGGAATTCAAATAAAAAACAATATGGCGGTCGCTGAGGTACAGCATGGCAAAGCAATAGAAACTGTGAAATTAAGCTATTCTCCTTCATATCCTAACGCCCTTTCTTGGTCACCAGATGGTCGCTTATCGGTGATAACCGATCGGTGTGTTTACGTCCTCACTCCTATCTCCTCGCCTTCTCATCCCAGTTTGAATTTGGAAAGGACCTCGATCCCCATAAGCAAGAAGCCTTTTCAAGCAGACGTCGGTATCGATCGCCAAGAAATAATGGCGGAAAGAAACTCTGAGTGGTATTTAGAGCCAAGGATCAATCATAACTTGGTTCAGTCTGCCTGTTTTCAAAAAGTTGCATGGTCACCGTTAAACTGCGACAAACTTGGCAGATGTGTAATTGCGACATTGTTCTCCGATTTCCAGCTCCGAATCCATATCTGTCCGACGGTGACTCTAGGTGTAAAGTGGAGGGAAGTATATGATTTGTCGTGTTTGCTGAGTGGTTACTTAAAAAAGAACAAATTTAAAATTAACGAAGATATAATGCCACTAGATGCAAAAGCGTCCGAGAGTGTTGACCAAATTTCGCAAGAAAGCAAGTATTCTCTATTTGTTCAGCGAGTTCAAATGCTTACATTCACTTCACTGCATTGGTTTTCAGAAATCTATTACCCTGCAATTGATCCTAGCACGCCTAAAGCAAACGATTCATTTGAACACCACCAGTTTTCTTTGCTGGCGACAGGTACACAAAGTGGCCATGTGATTTTTTGGAAAGTGACTGTGCCAGTACAAATGAGCAATCCACAAGGCGTTCAACTAGAAGGGTTCTTAAATACCAATCAAGCGTGGCCGTCTTCGTTAGCCTGGCAACAAGTCAGTTACAATCACGGTATACTGGCTGTCGGCAGCATAGATGGCTTTATCAAAGCTTTCAGCATTGAGCTACTTCCATCATTATGTGGAATGGCAGAGTATGTACTTTGGGGAGATAAGGATGGAATGCAAGTTCATTTGATAGAATGGCTGTCTTCCTCTCAAGCAAATAACAGTGGTTATCGTCTTGTTGCATGCAAAGGATCTTCAGTCATAATATTTTACATCAGTGTGAAAAATGGTTTGATTGTTGCAAAGCCAATACAGAAAATAGTTACGAAAGTGCATAGAATGCCAATCACTGGGTTGCACTGCATACAAAATGGTACTATCTTTACCTGCAGTATGGACTGCTTAGTGCAGATATTAACTGATGATGCAAACACATCAAGGTCTGTCAATTATGATCCCAAGAAAGACTTTTCTTGTTATGGGATTGGGGTATCACCAAATGGTGTTTTCATTTCGCTGTTTCTTTCCCCTAGTAGTCACACCCACAAATCTCTGGAATCTCATGAAACTCACATTCTATTTGTGAACATAGCTTGTGGACTGTTGTCCATCACTCAGCTGTTAAAGAGGGATTGTCTTCAAATGGAGAAGTGGGACATGTGCAAAGCACTTCAGTATTTCATCCATCGCTCTAAAACGGAATTGAAGAAAGAGATTTGTCAATTTGAGTTCATGGGAGATCTAGAAGGACTTTCCCTTGCTCAACTAGTTTTGAGACATCATGTGCTTTCCATGCACGTGATGGTGCTAACTTTGCAGAATGATGACCAGGGACCCGATAAGATGCTTGGAAGGGAATGCTCAGATGAGCTTGAATGTACAACAGATTACATGTACAAGTATCTGGCGACTGGGTTTGTAAGACATTGGGTGAATGCAAAGGATCTAGAATCTGATAGTCATTCAGACTCAGTGGCAGTATTGGTGACCTGTGACTGGCTGGTGATGAAATATCCTGAATCGGACACACTTCATTTGGTAAATGAAGTCTATCAGTTCTTTGAAGATGTTGATGGTCTCAGGATGCTGTCCTCTCTTCAAGAGAAACTGGGAGAGAATGAAAACATGTCTGTGGACAGGTCCACCTCCATAACCTGTGATTCACAGGTTAACATTCAAGAGGAAGACATTGGTGGAGCAGAGAATGGAAAAGGATCAGTTGCAGAAGGATTGGATTCAAATGACATGCCTGGCTTCCCAGCTCGAGAGAAATGCCAAATTTGTGATAGTAGCATTCCCCTGGAAAGCATAACTCACGGAACTTGTTTAAATGGACACAAATGGCAGCGCTGTTGTGTGTCATTCCTCGTTTGTGCTGATTTAATCCACAAACGTTGTCAGGACTGTAGTCGCTGTGTGTCAAATCCACATGCTGACACATCGACCTGGTTATGCAATCTGTTACAAGGCACATCAAAGTGTCCCTTTTGTTTGGGCTTTTTTCGTGAGTGATCCATGTTAAATCTTGCCTTGGTATTTTTAATGCATCATAAACAGTCCATAGAAATTGCAAATTTAATTGTAATTTATTTCGTTCTTGAAAACTGCTGCAAGACTGAATGTGTATGTAAATCATTGCAACAAATTAAAGTAACTGGATAACGTACAGAACACTTTTGTAAAAGGACACACGTTTGTTGCAAGGTCTTTACAGGTATGCTATTTACAGACTATGCAGTCAAGATTATTTTACAAAATAATGTTTGTTGAGTCATTGAATTAATAATTATTTCTAACACCATGTACAATGATGTTTTTGCCTTAGCATCCAGTTGAACACTTAATATCTGACTTTCAACAATATTGCTACAAAACAAGAATAATTATTATTACTTCATCCCTTTCAAATAACACTTTATCATTGTTCTTCATCCAGAGTTAAAGTTAAGCTGGCTAATGGCAAAAAGTCACCTCATGTCTGTACATTTACTTAATTATAAATTATACTTTGTTGTCTTGGCCAACTACAATAAACTCAAGTGCTCTATTGGTTAGCAGAAATTACATTTACATTTAAATTCCTTGCTTTTCACCTTCTCTTTTTCAAACACATGCTTTAGTCATAGTTAATAGATGTAGGCTGGTTATGAAACTCGACAAGTTTCTTTGTTTCATGTTTTTGTTCGCTTTTTTGGCCTTGACCCTGCCCAAAACCCGACAAAAACACACTTTTTTCGGCAGGATAACCAATCAAAAGCTTCGACTAATTTATTCAAAATTAACTTGCGAACCAAAAACAAAAGATTGTGCAGGGTCACAGTCGGTTCAACATCTAATTGCGACTGTATTGTTCCTGCTTTTGAACTTCCCAGGGTTTCATAACCAGTCCCTAGATTAACTTTGCTTTAATTCTGCAAAATCAACCAAATGATAATCCTGCTTCATCTGTACTTAATGTTCTAAATAAAATTGTTCAAATGCAGTAGCTTTATCTGAATGGAGTCCATTGTACTGAAACCTAAACTGCTAGTTTTTTTCTTTTGTTGAAAACAGTAAAGTTGGCAGAACAATCCACAAGCAGCAAGTGTTTCTTACAGCTGTACATTGTAGAAGGGGACAAAATTATGCAACGTGCCATAATTGGTACTTGCAAGAAAAACTACTGCATTTAAATATTAACCCACTGACTTCTCAGGCACGCAGTAGGACACCCCCAGTGGATGAATAAAATCGTCTGGCATTAGACAGAGTATAATCTGTTAAATTTCACTCCTATGCAGGAGTCGGTGGGTTTAATAAAGACCTTGCTGTGGAGATTTGCCTGCTTTACTATACATATTGAGAAATACTTGCAGTGTGTTGGTATAATCCTTACAATAATAATTATTATTATTAATTTCTTAATTTTGAATAGCATTACTCGGGATTGTTATGACAAATAAATTTAACTGTGGTGGTCTACATGTAAAAAATAATGAAAGAAACCATTCAGTTGGGGAAGCTTTACTTTTCTACATGTAGAACAAAATCTTATTATCACCAAAAGAAGACTTGTTACATTTAGACTAGCTCTAAATAAGAATCTGATGCTTAAGTGAAACTGGGAGTGGTCCATTCATTCTATGATCTTGGATTCCCCATGATTCAAAGTAAAGAAACTTGTTTCTGCAATTCCTTTAGACTTCAGTGCTTTGGCCAGATCTTTTGGTGGGGCCAAATAATGCTAAAAAATTTAAAAAAAAATCAGTTTGACAGCTTCCAGTTCTTTTCTCTCTCTAGTCTGTTGGAATAATGACTCATACAAATTGCAAGAATGAATTGTGTTGGTCCCTTTTTCGTTTGACCTCCACGATTATTTTCCTTGACCGACCACAACAAAATGAAGAACTGACTGCCATCAGTGTACAATTCAGTCTGCTGAATTGAGTTACGGTAAAAATGATGCTCTGGCTCCAGTTGTTCAAACAATGGATAGCGCTATCCACCGTATAAATCACTATCCCCCAGATAAACAAGTTAGCAAAAGCAATTGAGTTATCCAGTGGATAGTGATTTATCTGGCAGATAGTTTGAACAACTGGGGCCAGGTGTTTGACAATTAAAAGACATGGCTGGATTCATTTTTACCTCGTATCCGGTGGGAAATGTGCCCCAGTGTATTCCCAAGGAAAAACGACTGCCAATATCCTCGTGAATACAGACTGCTTCAGTTGGATCAACATGCTGGAACTTTAGAAACCACCTTAAAAGATAAACATTGCTATCATCAAGAACTGAGTCACAACATGCTTTCCTCTTCAAAGGGGGCCTGCTCCTTAGCGGACATGATGGTGTGACCCCTTTTATCATTTCTGGTATCATGCAAAACAGCAATGCTTTAAATTAAAGTGCCCCTATATAACGTAAAGAAAAAAGAATTTTCCTATTTGAAATTACATATTTAAAAATGAATTTAGAGAAAGAATGTTTCGATTCAAACAAGAGGTGAATTTTCTAACATTTTTAAACACCCCTTCCACTGCCACCCCGGGCTGGTTTGCTGTGACATAGATTCAGGAATGCTTTTTGTCGTGGGTCCCATGTTTTCTTTATAATACTGATCAACGCTGCCAAAGTATTGCTGTGTGATCATTTTTGGTATTTTTCCATAAGCAAAAACTTCTATCATGATAAATAATTTAAGCTAAAACAATGTGTTTATTTCTGGTAAAATGACTATGTAATAATATAATAACCGCGAAAGGGAGAGCATCCCAAATATGCAACCATTCCAATCAAAAATAGACTGATTCCTTGATGTTCATGCATCCATTGCCAATAAGTTAAATGGTGTAGAAGCTTTTATACTGAGTTAGTCAATCAATCAATCAAGAACTTTATTTTAACATCATGATAAGAAAAATCAGCATTGCTGGTAAAAACAAAACAAACAACAACAACAACAAAAAGCTCGTATGATCAAGTCCACCCATCACAGCTGAGCACCACTTATTGTCTGAAGAAGACCATTGAACAGTACGTGGTCATCCTCAAACACAGTAATCTACAACCTAAGTGACTACATCTTGAGACAAACCATCATTCATCTTATTGTTCATGAAATATTATATTATTTCTTTTCACTTTTTTCTTGATTAAACACTACATGTCATAAGGATATACATGTAGCCATGATCATCACAAAAGATAAAGCATCTTTGTCTCAAGAAAACGTACAATACTTTTTTTTCTGTGGAAGAGGGTACTGTAAAGTGCAGGTGGCAGGTCATTGTTTTACCATAACTGGAACATTTAACCCAAACCTTTACAAAAATGCTACCCTTTTAGCTTACGCTTAAACATTATATAATGCACACTATTTAGGCCTAATGTTGAAGAATTTATTTAGTAAAGGTTAGGGTAATGTTTCAGCTATGGTGAAACAATGACCTGCAACCCTTACATGCAACCTGCAGTTTGCACCCTCCATTTCTGTGGCTAATAGCAAAACTTAAGACACTTCTAATGCAGGCTTATATTTTTTCAAACAAACCTTGGTTTGTAAGCACCTATGGGAATAGCGGCAAAATCAAATGGTCCAAATTTGTTTCCGATCTGCTTGAACCCCCTGCAGTATCCAGAATCTCCAGCAAAGAAAAATCTATGTTTTGGTCCGACAACCGTCCAACTACCCCACAACACTTTATTTTGATCAAATACGGATCTGCGGCACCAGTGCTGTGAAGGAGTGAAAATAAATTTCACAGAAGTGTCAGGAAATTTTGCCTCTTCCCACCACTCCAGCTCCGTAACATTTTGACATCCACTGTCAATCATCCAATTTTTTAGTCCCATCGGAACAAACCAATGCAAGTTTTCTTTGAATCGTAAATTAAGACCCTTGATAGTGTTGAAATCCAGATGGTCGTAGTGATCATGGCTGATGCAAACTGCGTCAATCCGCGGTAAATCTTCAACAGAACAGGGTGGTGGTCTGTAACGCTTCATACCCAGCCACTGGCTTGGTCCAGCATACATGCTGAAGTTAGGATCTGTTAAGATATTGCACCCATCCATTTGAACAAGAACACTGGCATGTCCTAACCATGTCACTTGAATATCATCTGAGGGGGGTGATGATAGAAGTGAACTGTCAAGGGTAAGAACAGGTAATGTTTGGTCTAATTCCTATAAAAAACAAATGCAACAATTTTGTTATTTATTACAAATGCTAGAAAAATCTCAGGAAGCCGAAACCAGTGCAGCACATACTGACTGCAATCCTTCAGATACAGAAAAGCAGACTTTTGACCCTGATATCACAAAGCTCTTTATACTCTTTAATTTCATTGGATCGGTGTATTAGGTCACAGATCTATTTGGCCTCGATGTATTTATAGGTCCATTGTTTTCGGGACCAAAAACATAAGAGCTTCATTGACTGTCAAAACAATGGGTCTTTTGTTTCTGTGGTTGGCACATTTGAATGACAAAAGCGATGTTTGTAAACAGATATCATCGCTATAAAAGTGCTAAAGGCAACGGAAGATCGGTAAGGAGGTTTTTGTGTTGTTTTTGCCTTAGAAACCCGTGATGTTTTCGCGGCGATATCAGAGAAAATGTCACTTGTGAAAATGTAACAAAGTGTTACTAAAGGCGTCCCCAAACGAGGAAACAATGTTGCGGCCCCAGGAAACATTTGTTGCGGAAGCAAAAATATTTCCGAAGTGTTTCTGAAACATTTTGCTTCCGCGCGCCGAGGAAACTTTTCGGGAAACAATGTTTCCGCAAAAATGTTTCCTCGTTTACGGGCGCCTCCTGCCTTGAGCGAAGGGAGAAGTGTCCCGAAATTTGTACTTTCACGTTGTCGTGAAAAACGTTCACGTTGTTGTTTCGCACGGTACGGCCAAGAAGCGTGCGTACGTGCGGGCAAGATTATGTGCGCTCTTTGACAATTGTCGTTTTCTATACGTCTCGGAAAAATTTCTTGCAGCCTTAGAAAGGTGATTAATACAGTAAATATCGTGTAATTAGCATGATCTGAGATTGATAACCCCAACACTGAAATAGGGGCTTATTTTACCGGGTTTCTCTCGGGTGTTTCGAATTTGTTTCCGAAGATTCGACGACTATTTTTGAACAAAACCCGAGACATCCAGGATGTGCACATGCAGAGACTAATAAATTTAAATTTAATTATGCGATGGACCTATGTTTTTGGTAGAAACCGATTTATTTTGTTCAAGTACTTGCCTCTTTTTTAAACCGATAGAGATGTCTCCACGTTCCTCTGACGCCACGTTCACTTTTCTCTTTTAATCGCCATCTGACAACGTCGATCACTGAAGGCATCGTTGTAGTACCCCAAGGATCGACATACCGACCGTTTTTTTTGACAGGTTTCTGCAAATCCTCATTATCCTGGTTTTCCGCCATATTAATTAATTTACCTACAATCGGAAAGAGGCGAGGAGACTAGGTACTACATCCACCTCCTGTTTCTTCAGAAAAACTCCAGCCCCTGTTTCGTAAAAGGCTTTTGCTGTTATCCTGCCGCTGTTGCCAATGCGACAGACCAGACAGGCGTTTACCACAGAAAAGTGAGAAAACGTCTTAACTATGGTAAACTATGTTTACTGTAGTAAAAAAAAGCCCAAGTGTGACAACAACCAATGTCACTTCAAAATATAACAAAATGTGCGACTTGTCTCGCCACGCCATTGCGAGGCAAGTTGCACGAATCATTGCCCAGTCAATGTAACATACCTTGCAACGGCCAAAAACGTTGCGAATGGCAGTTGCAGAAACCGTTGCGGAAAGTAGAATCGAGTTCTACTTTCCTTAATTTTTTTAACCATTGCGCAGTGTGACAGCTGTCCTGAAACCACAGGCAGCCCAAGTTCGGTATATGATTTATAGACTTTGAATGGAAAATTAATTAACTTTGAGCTTATAAATGCCAAAATAAGCTGTAAATGTAGAAATAAACTTCAATTACCCCTACGTATCGTTGTCCTCGTCTTTTCTGTGCAATCGTAGGGCAAACTGGGTCCGTTTTAGACGAGTTAGTGGCTTTCGAATTTTTACGATGTCGTTAGTTGTCATTTCCCCTCATAAAGAGAAGAAAGGCTGGTGACTCGCGGCGATCTCGTCCCACAAATTGCTCTCGAATCACAAAGCAACGGTCCGAATCGCCATAAAAACACCACAGCCTTAAGCCCAGATAAATGTCCTATCACATCAACTCCACTCCGGGACCACACAGCGATTTTTGGCAGATAAATTCCAAATAATGCGCGGCTTTCTATAATCTTCCCATGCGTTCAGCTAGATGTGTGGCTACGGCCATTATAGCTTGATGGCGATCATATTAAATTCTGCACTCTCATTGGCCAAGTGTTTAAAATTCTCCAATGAGAGTGCAGAATGTAATACGATCGACATCATGCTATAAGGGCCGTAGCCACACATCTAATACTTCTTGGAATTTATCCGAATTTAACTTTAAATTTGGCGATTTCACGTCGTTTTTTCCGGCGCAGGGTACAGCTGAGAGAAACGTACAAAAATGCACGCCACAAGTGCGGCATGTCGCGATCATGAGTACACATAAATCCTGGTTTTCTTTAACTGTCAAAAAAATTGCTTGCAG
Organism: Montipora foliosa; assembly: GCF_036669935.1. Lineage (NCBI taxonomy): Eukaryota > Metazoa > Cnidaria > Anthozoa > Scleractinia > Acroporidae > Montipora > Montipora foliosa. The sequence goes on from NC_090875.1 coordinate 27,386,009, forward strand.
CCAAATCTCTTTAAGATGTGTATTATATTACCCTCTGCAATTTAGAAATAGAAATACCTCTTACTAACCCTTTCACTCCTGTAGGGTTCCCCATTGACGAGTAAAATCGTCTGGTGTTAGACAGAGTAAAATCTGTAAGTCTCATTGGCCCTTACAGGAGTGAAAGGGTTAATTAATGGGGACATAGTTTTGGAGTGAACCTAGCTGTTGTTAATGGGGACATAGTTTTGGATTGAACCTAGCTGTTGTTAATGGGGGCATAGTTTTGGAGTGAACCTAGCTGTTGTTAATGGGGGCATAGTTTTGGAGTGAACCTAGCTGTCAACGGGAAAAAACGAGGATCCGTAACTTACAGTACGGACCGAGAAAACGAGGTTAGTAAGATATTTATTATATCTCTGAGGTTAACCGACGCGCGGGCAAGGAAACTAGTCAAAGTGAAGCCGAAGGTTCAACTGCCACAAAGAATGCCGTGCCAAAATTCCAAAAACTAAATCTTCTTGGCTGTTAAGTTTGAAATAGTTGCTTGCAAGATTCAAACAGTTTTCAGTACAAGTTTATGCAACAGAAATGACATGAAAAACTCGCTAGATAATGTTTTGTCGAAATTTTAAATTTAGCGGGATGTACAGCGGGCCGGACTGTAGAATACCCCGCTAATTTAGCCAATTACAGCGCGCGTACAATCTGAGAGATATAATAAAGGTGGTTATTAAAGTAAATATTGATCATGAGCATGATCTGAGATTCATAACCCCGGGTTTCTCTCGGGTGTTTCCAATAAGCATGTATGTCCGAAGATTTGACGACTATTTTCGAACAAAACCCGAGAAATTCAGGATGTACACGTGCACAGGCTTGTCAATTTAAAATCAAACTTATTTTGTATATGTACTTGCCTTTTTTTTTAACCGATAGCAATGTCTCCACGTTCCTCTGACGCCACGTGCACTTTTCTCTATGAATCGCCATCTGAAAACGTCGATCACTGAAGGCATCTTCGAAGTACCCCAAGGATCGATATAACGACCATTTATTTTGACAGGTTTCTGCAAATTCTCATTTTCCTGGTTTTCCGCCATATTTAGATGCACCTACAATTTCTAATTTTTTAAAAATAAATACTAGTGAGCACCACACAGCGTCAGATCTTGCCAACTTGCTCTTATTTCTCCGACCGGTTTCGTCTGATTACGCAGACTTCATCAGGAAGTTTGAACAAGATGCCTAAAAAGAACTCATTTTATACCCTTATTTACAAGGAACAAATTACTTTGAGCAAGGGTGTGAACAGCGAAAAACAACAACACGTGCAGGATATGACTAAAATCCTGCATGACGTTGAGATTTAATCTGGGGCCCAAATCCACGTCCGGTTTTTCCCGGAAAATTTTCTCGGCTTAAGCTCGATCACCAGCGTTCACTCCCGAAAACACGGGGAGGATACCCGAACACGAGTGAGCAGCGGAAATCGAATCTATTCTCGGCTCAGCTGGTCACAAAAACCCCGAAAACTTTTCGGCCCGAAAAGCGATTTGTGAACCTAAAATTCTGCTTATTATGAAATAGGGAACTTTGAGCATGTTTTCAAAACCTTAGAAAATGAAACAATTGCAAATAATCATGACTTGAAACGTTTTCCCTTTGAAGAAACAAAGCGTTTTACGTCAACCGAAAGATGTCCGAAAAGTTTCGGGACTTTTGAGAAACGCCCCCAGGAAACTACAATTGTAGATCAGATTCCGGAAAGGAGGAATCACTTTTCACTTTTCAGTGACCCTTGATGGCAGCTTCATTTTGCCAATCCGTTTATCAATATCAACATCCGATCTTTGTCTCAGGATGCTCGATTGGCTTATTCTCATTTGTTTACTTTTATTAAGCCCAAGTGAAGGATTTCTATTCAACGTTTCCCGCGGAGACCCAGCAGTTGGAAATGATAAATTTTCAAACATGGATTTTCCTGGAACGTGTTCCACGACGAACGACGTTGGGAAATCGTGGTGTGTGACAAGAAACGCTGGTTGCAGTGTCCAAGGTTGCTGCACTTGCATCTGTTCGTACAAGTATTCAACCTTCACAATGGATTCTTCCGTGGAAAAGGCAACCTGCGTGGAAAACTCATACATTCGTAATTTTTCTGGTACGCAATAATTTTAAGGCTTCGTGTTAAGGGAATGGGTGTTTTTACAATATAAACAAAAGCCAAATTTAGAAACACATGAAACGCCTTCCTCTCACATAAGCAAATTGCTCGGATTCAACACTTGAATTTTAAATTTTGTATTATTGAAAACTTTCATTTAAGATATAATCTAAACGGTTAGGTTGAACTGGAACAAAAATGAGCAAAACTAAAGCTTAAGCTATAACATGAGTTTTACTCAAACCTTCAGGTTAGAAAGTTATTTAGGTTGGCAACAATCAAGAACAAAGAACACAATGGTTTGTATTTGAAAAAAATAAAATCGCGAGGAAGCCTAAAAAGTAGCTAAAAAAAGGTCGATTCTCAAAAACGAGAAGAACAAATTTAGTTTAATTTCAGGGTCGGACGGAAAACCAAATATTGAAGTGAACGTTTTATGTACATGGATGAGTTAAAAATACACCCTTTTTTTTACATAAGAATATATTTTATAAGAATATCAAGGCTCAAAATTTGCGAAAATTTAAGAATATTTTAAGAATAAAGCTGAGGCTGAGATTTTGAAAAGGATATCATATAATTTTGTGAGTTGAAGCATCTGTAAATACAATACAATTTTATGTCTTTAACTTAACCGTATAAATTATTCCTTTCTCTCAACGTCGAAACTAGCCAACAAAACGAAAATTATAACCTGCACTAGCTATAGCAAAATGTTCAACGCTAATGACAGTTCGATGAACGGTACATGTAATACATATGTACAGTATTCAGCACAAAAGACATAAACTAAACCGCAAAAAAGCTAGTATTATGACAAATTCTTTCTTTTTCAAATAAGAAAACCTAGCGACAACAGATCTAGATACCAAACACTTGTAATTGATACCCCAATAAATTCTAAAACAGAAATGTCATAAGCTATCATTTAAGAAAAATACAAGGATATTTTCAGCCTAAAATCGGCAGAAAAATACGAATATTCAGCCTAAGCCGGAAAAACAACATTCTTATGAAAAAAAAGAGTGTACCAGGGAAAGTAATGAAATAGCGAGTGGCAAAGAATGTAGCAATGTACACGAGGATACAGCTGTTTTGAGAAAGGTTGTTCAAAAGAAGACCTACAGTAACCTTACTTAGGGCCTCTTCATATGAGCCCGGTTGACTGGGCTGGCCCGGTTTCGGAGATCTCGCCTTACCTCCAAATCCTTTTTAAAAACTTTGATGTGTTCATATGAGAGGGCGGGCTGGCTCGGTTACCGAGATCTCGGTTTTTCCCGGAAATTTTCTCGGCTGGAACCAGTTTCACCACTTTTAGAGACCTTCTTATTAGATGGGTTATAACTACTATACTGTATCACGTAACAGCAATGTTATGGTACCACATCAAACACCAATTATTGCTTAACAAAATGCTCTCACTATTTTGAGGTAAATAGGTTGCTATGGCAACATGAAAGCTATCCAAAAACACCCTCTATTCGTCTTTACTTGCTTACATCTCATAAATGAACTCTGTGACCCCCATTTTTTATTGTAGAATAGTAATTAGCAATTTGAGATAAAAGTATCAGCAAAGTTTAAAAAAATTCTTGGGAGCCAATTCAGAGCTACCTTAATTTTTCGAAAATTTAAGGTAGCCCTGAATTGGCTGCCAAGAATTTTTTTTAACTATGCAGATAGTCCTATCTCAAATTGCTAATTACTATTTTACAATAAAAAATGGGGGTCACCGAGTTCGTTTTTACGATATAAGCAAGTAAAGACGAAATATAGGGTGTTTTTGCTGAGCTTTCTAGACTGAAAGCAGTCGTATTTTTTGCGAACGCAAGCGACACGGTAAAATAATATTGAAACGAAAGGTCTGGAGCGAGTGTAGAAACGGCGAGGGAGAATGGGGAGAGACGCCCTACGGGCGTGCGAGGCTCGCGCGCCTCACACGCGAGAATCACGCTTACGGCGCTTCGTGCCTTCCGAAAATGGGAAAAAACGATTGTTTTGCAGTCTATGAGCTTTCATGTTGCCATGGCAACCTTTTACGTCAAAATAGTTAGCGCATTTTGTTAAGTGATAATTGGTGTTTGGTATGGTCCCATAAGATTTCTTTTACGTGATACAGTTTTGTAGTGACAACCCTTCTAATAAAAAGGTCCTTAAAAGTAGTGAAACTGGTCCCAGCCACCTTAAGCTCGATTACCAGCGTTCACTCCCGAAAACACGGGGAGGATACCCGAACACGAGTGAGCAGCGGAAATCGAATCTATTCTCGGCTCAGCTGGTCACAAAAACCCCGAAAACTTTTCGGCCCGAAAAGCGATTTGTGAACCTAAAATTCTGCTTATTATGAAATAGGGAACTTTGAGCATGTTTTCAAAACCTTAGAAAATGAAACAATTGCAAATAATCATGACTTGAAACGTTTTCCTTTTGAAGAAACAAAGCGTTTTACGTCAACCGAAAGATGTCCGAAAAGTTTCGGGACTTTTGAGAAACGCCCCCAGGAAACTACAATTGTAGATCAGATTCCGGAAAGGAGGAATCACTTTTCACTTTTCAGTGACCCTTGATGGCAGCTTCATTTTGCCAATCCGTTTATCAATATCAACATCCGATCTTTGTCTCAGGATGCTCGATTGGCTTATTCTCATTTGTTTACTTTTATTAAGCCCAAGTGAAGGATTTCTATTCAACGTTTCCCGCGGAGACCCAGCAGTTGGAACTGATAAATTTTCAAACATGGATTTTCCTGGAACGTGTTCCACGACGAACGACGTTGGGAAATCGTGGTGTGTGACAAGAAACGCTGGTTGCAGTGTCCAAGGTTGCTACACTTGCATCTGTTCGTACAAGTATTCAACCTTCACAATGGATTCTTCCGTGGAAAAGGCAACCTGCGTGGAAAACTCATACATTCGTAATTTTTCTGGTACGCAATAATTTTAAGGCTTCGTGTTAAGGGAATGGGTGTTTTTACAATATAAACAAAAGCCAAATTTAGAAACACATGAAACGCCTTCCTCTCACATAAGCAAATTGCTCGGATTCAACACTTGAATTTTAAATTTTGTATTATTGAAAACTTTCATTTAAGATATAATCTAAACGGTTAGGTTGAACTGGAACAAAAATGAGCAAAACTAAAGCTTAAGCTATAACATGAGTTTTACTCAAACCTTCCGGTTAGAAAGTTATTTAGGTTGGCAACAATCAAGAACAAAGAACACAATGGTTTGTATTTGAAAAAAATAAAATCGCGAGGAAGCCTAAAAAGTAGCTAAAAAAAGGTCGATTCTCAAAAACGAGAAGAACAAATTTAGTTTAATTTCAGGGTCGGACGGAAAACCAAATATTGAAGTGAACGTTATATGTACATGGATGAGTTAAAAATACACCCTTTTTTTTTATATAAGAATATATTTTATAAGAATATCAAGGCTCAAAATTTGCGAAAATTTAAGAATATTTTAAGAATAAAGCCGAGGCTGAGATTTTGAAAAGAATAGATATAATTTTGTGAGTTGAAGCATCTGTAAATACAATACAATTTTATGTTTTTAACTTAACCGTATAAATTATTCCTTTCTCTGAACGTCGAAACTAGCCAACAAAACGAAAATTATAACCTGCACTAGCTATAGCAAAATGTTCAACGCTAATGACAGTTCGATAAACGGTACATGTAATACATATGTACAGTATTCAGCACAAAAGACATAAACTAAACCGCAAAAAAGTATTATGACAAATTCTTTCTTTTTCAAATAAGAAAACCTAGAGACAACAGATCTAGATACCAAACACTTGTAATTGATACCCCAATAAATTCTAAAACAGAAATGTCATAAGCTATCATTTAAGAAAAATACAAGGATATTTTCAGCCTAAAATCGGCAGAAAAATACGAATATTCAGCCTAAGCCGGAAAAACAACATTCTTATAAAAAAAAAGAGTGTACCAGGGAAAGTAATGAAATAGCGAGTGGCAAAGAATGTAGCAATGTACACGAGGATACAGCTGTTTTGAGAAAGGTTGTTCAAAAGAAGACCTACAGTAACCTTACTTAGGGCCTCTTTATATGAGCCCGTTTGACCGGGCTGGCTCGGTTACCGAGATCTCGGTTTTTCCCGGAAAATTTTCTCGGCTTAAGGTGGCTGGAACCAGTTTCACCACTTTTAGAGACCTTCTTATTAGATGGGTTATAACTACTATATTGTATCACGTAACAGCAATGTTATGGTACCAAATCAAACACCAATTATTGCTTAACAAAATGCTCTCACTATTTTGACGTAAAAAGGTTGCCATGGCAACATGAAAGCTCTCCAAAAACACCCTCTATTCGTCTTTACTTGCTTATATCTCAAAAATGAACTCGGTGACCCCCATTTTTTATTGTAGAATAGTAATTAGCAATTTGAGATTAAAGTATCAGCAAAGTTTAAAAAAATTCTTGGGAGCCAATTTAGAGCTACCTTAAATTTTCGAAAATTTAAGGTAGCCCTGAATTGGCTCCCAAGAATTTTTGTTAACTTTGCAGATAGTCCTATCTCAAATTGCTAATTACTATTTTACAATAAAAAATGGGGGTCACCGAGTTCGTTTTTACGATAAAAGCAAGTAAAGACGAAATATAGGGTGTTTTTGCTGAGCTTTCATGTTGCCATGGCAACCTTTTACGTCAAAATAGTGAGCGCATTTTGTTAAGTGATAATTGGTGTTTGGTATTGTACCATAAGATTTCTTTTACGTGATACCGTTTTGTAGTGACAACTCTTCTAATAAAAAGGTCCTTAAAAGTAGTGAAACTGGTTCCAGCCACCTTAAGCTCGATTACCAGCGTTCACTCCCGAAAACACGGGGAGGATACCCGAACACGAGTGAGCAGCGGAAATCGAATCTATTCTCGGCTCAGCTGGTCTCAAAAGCCCCGAAAACTTTTCGGGCCCGAAAAGCGATTTGTGAACCTAAAATTCTGCTTATTATGAAATAGGGAACTTTGAGCATGTTTTCAAAACCTTAGAAAATGAAACAATTGCAAATAATCATGACTTGAAACGTTTTCCTTTTGAAGAAACAAAGCGTTTTACGTCAACCGAAAGATGTCCGAAAAGTTTCGGGACTTTTGAGAAACGCCCCCAGGAAACTACAATTGTAGATCAGATTCCGGAAAGGAGGAATCACTTTTCACTTTTCAGTGACCCTTGATGGCAGCTTCATTTTGCTAATCCATTTATCAATATCAACATCCCATCTTTGTCTCAGGATGCTCGATTGGCTTATTCTCATTTGTTTCCTTTTATTAAGCCCAAGTGAAGGATTTCTATTCAACGTTTCCCGCGGAGACCTAGATAAATTTTCAAACATGGATTCTCCTGGAACGTGTTCCACGACGAACGACGTTGGGAAATCGTGGTGTGTGACAAGAAACGCTGGTTGCAGTGTCCAAGGTTGCTGCACTTGCATCTGTTCGTACAAGTATTCAACCTTCACAATGGATTCTTCCGTGGAAAAGGCAACCTGCGTGGAAAACTCATACATCCGTAATTTTTCTGGTACGCAATAATTTTAAGGCTTCGTGTTAAGGGAATGGATCTTTTTACAATATAAAACAAAAGCCAAATTTAGAAACACATGAAACGCCTTCCTCTCACATAAGCAAATTGCTCGGATTCAACACTTGAATTTTAAATTTTGTATTATTGAAAACTTTCATTTAAGATATAATCTAAACGGTTAGGTTAAACTGGAACAAAAATGAGCAAAACTAAAGCTTAAGCTATAACATGAGTTTTACTCAAACCTTCAGGTTAGAAAGTTATTTAGGTTGGCAACAATCAAGAACAAAGAACACAATGGTTTGTATTTGAAAAAAATAAAATCGCGAGGAAGCCTAAAAAGTAGCTAAAAAAAGGTCGATTCTCAAAAACGAGAAGAACAAATTTAGTTTAATTTCAGGGTCGGACGGAAAACCAAATATTGAAGTGAACGTTTTATGTACATGGATGAGTTAAAAATACACCCTTTTTTTTATAAAAGAAAAAATTTTATAAGAATATCAAGGCTGAAAATTTGCGAAAATTTAAGAATATTTTAAGAATAAAGCCGAGGCTGAGATTTTGAAAAGAATAGATATAATTTTGTGAGTTGAAACATCTGTAAATACAATACAATTTTATGTTTTTAACTTAACCGTATAAATTATTCCTTTCTCTGAGCGTCGAAACTAGCCAACAAAACGAAAATTATAACCTGCACTAGCTATAGCAAAATGTTCAACGCTAATGACAGTTCGATAATCGGTACATGTAATACATATGTACAGTA
>NC_090875.1:27399479-27411979 GCF_036669935.1 Montipora foliosa
CAGGAATAAATATTTACAAAACTGGCTTGAAACCCAGAATAGGTCATCAACAACTTCAAGAGAGAAATGTACACAAAAGGAAGTTAAAAATAATTATCAATTTGAAAACTACCTGACATTAATTACAATGATTAAGCCAGCACAAAGAATTAGCCTGACAAGGTTTAGATTAGGATGTCATGCATTATGTTATGAATACAAACTAGCAAGTAGAGGAGCATTAATCCCAGTAGAAGAGCAAACGTGTTTAGTATTCAAAGAAAATTGCATAGAAAATGAACAGCATTTCTGGATGTATTGTCGGGATTTTACCCTTAAGACGTGAGCTGCACTCACATATTGCAAACGCTGACACTCGTTACACCAATAGGCCATTTCCGAGATCATGTCTGCCTCATCTTCAACGCGAGTTTAAGTGCGAAGTTTTTGTTATGAAAATTAGTTTTCATTCATATGTAAAGTAGAACCAATTACCATTACAAAAGCTTCGCACTTAGACTCGCTTTGAACAGGAGGCAGACTTGAACTCGGAAATGGCCTATTTAAGTAATAACGAGAAGACGAAATATTTACTTACAGCAGAAAACAGGGTTACATCTAAAATAATAGGTAAAAATATCTGTTTAATGTTTCAAAAAAGAAAAGAGAATCTTAATTCACAAATGTAATAAGCGCTATGAATTTTCTAATTACTTGTATACGGATATGGTAAATGTTATTTTGTATTTTTATTAGTTAATGTTCAAACATTTATTGTAACTAGACCAATACCTCCCTTGGAGAGTAGAGAGAGTTTCAATCAAAAAGGACGGAGACAATCCAGTAAACCAATCAAAACTCGAAGTAATTATACGTAGCCGATACAAAGCGCGTGGCCCGGTTGTTCAAAAGCCGATTAACGCTAATCCCAGATTAAAAATTAACCAAGGAGTTTATTTCTCTTCTCCCAAATGCTGTTCAACGCTGATATTCGGCAAAACTTTACATTTGAAGAAGTCAATCTTGAAAAACAAAAATAAGTAAAAGAAACTTTCACCAAAAAGTTGAAAACATGGATCAAAAGTTTACGCTAATCCTGGATTAACTTAATCGGCTTTCAAACAACCGGACCCTGATTGGTTGAAAAAGTTGTGCGAGAACTTTTAACCAATCAGTGAGTGAAGTAATGCAAAACCAAAGTAATTCGCTAATTACTTTCGACTCTCAATTGAAAACCGCTCTAAGACGCAGTAAAGAATACTATTACTATTACCAGAAACCCATAAGGGTTGAAACGTGTAACGGCCCCTTGTGTGCTGGCAAACAAGCTATTTGGAACAACAAGAGCGAGGGGTTTCCAAATATGGTACTTAGCACTGAAACATTCAACCAATCAGTTCGCACTGAATATTCGGAAGCTGTGAACGCGCGTTACACGTTTCACCCTTATGGGTTTCTGCTATTACTCATTCGTTCATCCACTAACTCAGTCAGTCAGTATCTAGTGGCCGCCTTTTTCAAGCGTAGCACTGACAACAGAGAGTGTACTAAGAGGTGACGCTATGGGACTTTCTAATCATCGACAAGCGACTTTGAATGTACCGAAAAAACTGCGACAGTCAAAACGAAAAGCACTGAAAAAGACAACGCTAATTTTGACCTCACGGAAAAGAGCCTAGAAGAGGTAATGACCATTGCGCTAATATCGGGAAGGTTACCGAGAAAATGTGTAGCAACGAAGACATTTGAAACGCCGGAGAAACGACGTTTGTCCGTCGTGGGGTGTTATAGGCAGAGAAAGTGTGTAACAACATTCCAGGAATAAAATTCGTATGAACGGTATGGTTATTTGGAGAGAATATTGACATTTTCCCATCTGGTCCTGGCGTGCTCCACGTGACCTCAAACGTCGCGTTGTCAGGACAACAACAGTAACGAAATGTACACAAATGTAAATCGCACGTGCGGAATGTGCCCGACCATCGTTTTTGTTCATTAAAGGGGCTAGGTCACGCAATTTTAGGCAATTGCAGCACCTTTTTTCAAATTTATATCAGTCTATATCAAGATGTCATTTACAAAGCTGGAAAATCATTCTCAAGTTATGTGGGCATGATTTTGCAAATGAAAGACTCTTGCTCTGCCAATTTGATGTTTAGAGCTCATAATTAACAAAATTAAACAAAATTACCTGAAATAGCGTGACCTAGCCCCTTTAAGCTGATTGTTTCACCACTTATGTCCAGGATTGAAATTGCTAGCAAAATCTTATCGCAAAAATCGCAAGAATAGCAAATTAATAACGAAGAGAACGAAACAAAAGGCAAAGGCACCCTAAGAAAGCCGCAAATGTAGCAAATATCGCAAAATTTGCATCATATCATCATCATCATCATCACTCTATGATATTTATTCGGGAATTTACATATTCTTACATAACTGCTATTTTTTTGTTTCACCAGTGGAATGGAAACATGACCCCGTCATTCTTTGGCTACATTATGAAACTAGAGATTAACTGTAGCAGTGGTCCAGGCAAGAAAGGAGGAACACAGTTCTGCGTTGTGTTTAAAACAAAGGGCAATCGCACATGTAAATATGAAAGATCCTTTAAATCATCAAGCTTGATAATTTGAATGTTACTTATTATTTATGTTGGTATCGGAGGTAGGGTCTTGGAGGAGACAGCTAACCATAGAGAAGATGATTATTTTGGTTGCCCACAGAAGGGTGGGAGGGGTACTTGGTTCAGTGAGCAGCTGTTATAATGGTTCGGGGAATTGCCCTAGAAGACAAGAGACCGAAACAGGCATACACTAGGCACAATGAATATAATAAATATAGGATATGTAATATTCTATTTATTATAAAAACACCAATGAAATACTAAATCATTTCACGAAAGGGATCGAAAAGCGCGATTTTTATACGTAACCATAGCAACAGTGATATCTTCACGTGTGAAGATATCTGGTTGGTTATCTGGTTGTTTTTAATTAAAACCCGCAAATTTTGCTATTTCACCTATACACAGATACACATCGTCCGATTTTCCGGATTCCGGAATCCCCGAGGACTCCAGAAAATGTGAGGCTTTAGAATTCGGAATCCACAGATTTCGATGGAATCTCGGCTCCTTTTCAGCCGAACTCCGGAATCCACGACTCGGGATCCGGGATCAACTATTTAGGATCCGACGGCCACCTCGATTCCTTTACAAGGGCGATGCAATACTTAATCGACCGCTCATAGGGGCTTTTCTTGGCCAATCACGTAAAAGAGTAGAACGGAACAACTTTAAGAATCCCAACTGGCCGGGGGCAAACCAGTTGACTATTTACAAATGCAGTTGCACTGGGCTGCACGGCTTCCTCCAGAAACAAAGTGTGATATGTGACAAATGAAGCTACACAGTTCCTTGTCCCTGATTCTTCAATAGTATTTTTGTGTCCGATTTTTTGTTGTCACTTCAACAGGGTTCATTTCAGGATCCACGCAGGCTCCGACGAAATCTATTGCTACAAAAAGTACTCTAACCCGAAATGTAACCAGAGAAAATCAGTCGTCCTCCATAGCGATGACGTCCGTGACAACACAAAGACGAACTGTTGCGGTAACATCCTCAGGACAGGTTGGTTGGCTAAATTTATTTCTTCTGTGTGTATAGGCCTGTGACGGGAAGGGAGGAGAGGGGGGGGGGGTGGTGGTGGGGAGTGGTGGAATAAGAAATACGGGAGAACTTCAGGATCCACTTACATTTCTCTTATCATTCGAATCTGGACATGATTTCCATTCAGGTTGTCGACACTTCAGTCAAACCGACCGGTTGCTAAAGTATTTGAGCATCGTACTTTCGTTCTTGCGAGTTCACAACACTCAGGGCTTTAAAAATAACTGAGGAGAAAGCGCTGCCTTTGTAATTTCATTAGGACATAGTCAGACTTTCAAGTCTTCTCTGATAACGAATATAACTCGTGGGTATCGCCGGTCTCACTGTGGGACGTTAAAGAATCTACATAATGCTGTTCGTGAAGAATCCCCGGAGACCCACGGCGTTGGTGGTCTACCTCTCGGAGAATTGTAAATTTCCATGAAACCGATCTTGTATGTGCGGTAGTGTATAAATCCAGTAACACTACCACCATTACCGTTCTTTTCAGTGCATTGGCTCCCTCCATCATCTTCAACAAGGCATGATAAGGGAGCGGAGAGGGCGAATATTGTGGTGCAAGGGATTGAAAGAGATGGGAAATGGAACAATAGGTGGAGCTGGGATCAATAGAGCGGTTTTCCATTGAGTCTCGAAAGTAATTGGCGAATTGCTTTGGTTTTGCATTATTTCACTCAGTGATTGGCTCAAAGTTCTCGCGATATTTTTTCAACCAATCAGAAGTGAAACCAAAACCAATCGTGGCTCGCGCGTGCACATTTTCCCGCGCTTTGTGTCGGCTGCGTGTAATTACATGTACTTCGAGTTTTTATTGGTTTACTGGATTGTCTCCGTCCTTTTTGATTGGCCAAAGTAATTACTTTGGTTTTGGTTTTACGACACTCAATTGGAACTCCCTCTATGGGCACTGAAATCATACAATTTTTGTCATGGATAAATGATTTGTATTAAGCGCTTGATTTGTAATCTAGGTTGCAACCTCTAAAAGGACCACAGGAAGGCAATTAAATTCATCAGAAATTACGTTTGCAGCGTCACCAGATACTAAAAGAGATACTTCGAAGTCTAAAGATTCGTCAGCGACAACAGCATCTCCGCGAACAGGACAAGTAACACAAAAGTCCACAACAACTGATTATTACATGGGAAGCGACAAGTTCAAGAAAAGGGAAAACAAAGTGAGAGGCAAAAAGGGAAAACAAGAGATGATAACGATCGCCGTTGTGGCTGGTGTGGCCGCAGTGTTCTGCTTACTTGTTCTGCTGCTTGTCTGGTTTATTATCAGACAACGAAAAACAAACAGGTAGTTTGTATGTAGGATAATTTTCCTCTAAAATTACTAGGCCGAGAAGCGAACTGAAGCTTTCCGGATCAACATGCAGAATTCAAAATGCCTCAGGAGAAAGGACTGCTTTGCTCATGAAAGGACACAGTTTCGAGCAAGAGGCCCTCTTTTTCTGGGAGGTTACTAAGGAAGTATATATTTCGCATCCCTTTATAACCTCGTTTAGCATTTGTTCGATGAAGGGGACTTTTGAGAATTCTATTAGATAATTGTAAGCATTCAAATATGATTGTGACGTGAACGAGTGCCATTTGTGCTATATGCGGTACTAGACTACGGAGTAAAGTCAAAGAAAAGTAACTTTTTTGGTTGAGTACCTATAGAGAGCACGTAACAGATAATTACGTATAGAGAGGCAAAGGGAGCCGGTCTACAGTCATCCTACTGAGGCAGAACAGGGAACCGTTTTATATGATGAATATTGGTAAAGTTGTGTAATATTTGACTTCGAAGTGCACGGTATCGGCGGTTTAAGAGGGAGACTGGATTCCAGTCCTTATAATATTTTGTTGTGAAAAATCAGGGTCATATTAATCTTTCAAAATGATCTCTTTTTTTTTCACAGATTACCAGCAAATAGTGTTACTGAAACAACAGGTAGTATGTTTTGGTATAACATGGAATGTCGTTATAATAATTTGACAAAATAAGCCTGTGAAAACCTAGGCTTGAACAAGGATGGAACCATTGAGGTCCCGAATCGAGCTCCATCAAGCCAGTAAGCTTAGCAGTCAACTGACTGGGAGCAGCCAGTCACTTGCGAATTCATATCAAACTCCGAAGATTATCGAGTGAGGGGATAAGTTTGCGGAAAGAAAGATTTATCATAGTTTCCCCAATCATATTGAAATTTAAAGTTTTCCAAACTATTCGGACTTAAATATCAGAGAAAACACTCTCACCCTCCTCTTTGAATACAATAACGCCTAATATATATACAAACGTGAAAACCTTGCGATAAGCTAGACATTTAACACATCGAAGAAGAACCAAATAAGCCTGTACTAATGTACATATTAAGTGCGGGCTATAGACGAAAGAAAAAATATCATCCTCGCATGCACTTATCTGGACAATTTAATTAAGCAATTGTCTCTTATAGACAACTGAAAAATTCAGGTAGGTCCAATGGAATTCCAACGCAGAGGTCATGGGATCGAATCTCGTCGGAGCAACTTGGAATTTTCGGGTGTCCATAAGTGACAATTGTTTCAATAGTCCAGATACGTGCGATGATAATTTCTCTTCAAGTAAAGCTATGATCCTTGCAGTTATGGACGCAATTTTAGCAATTGCGTAGAGAAGCCTGAAGAATTCAGGACTTCAACGGGGTTAACCCGTGACCTCGCGACACCGGTGCGACGCTCTAACCAACTGAGCTATGAAGCCACTGACGTTGGGAGCTGGTCATTTGTGGGTTCTTATTTTCCCGTGAGGAATGAATCAATGAATGAAATGATATATGAAATGAATCATATACTGAACAGTTGGTTAGATCGTCCCACCGGTACCGCTAGGTCACGGGTTCAAACTCCGTTGAAGTCCTGAATTTTTCAGGCTTCTCCGACGCAATTGCTAAAATTGCGTCCATCATAGCTTTACTTGATTTCATATCCGCAGTTCAGTATATGATCACATCTATTAACTATGATATGATTCATTTCATATATCATTTCCTTCATAATTTCTCTGTTCGTTTAAAACCAATAGTGTGTGTAAACAAATTATTGGACCTGTGGTGCGTCTCTCAAAGGAAGGTGTACAAACGAAAATATTCGAAAAAAAAGAAACTGTTCTGAAAAAAGGATTTCATTTTGTTTAGTTTGAAAGCGAAAATGTTAAAAAAGTATATTACTTTACTGTGAAAAAGAGAACGTAATTTGTATTCAAATGTCATAGAATCCGAGAGTGGAAAATCAAACTTCGTGAATGTTGGAGGGTCATTGGAGTGAAATGTTCATTCTTCAATTTTGAAGTTGCGAAAGAAGCCTGAATAAAACAGTCTAGGTTTGACCCCGATTTGAACCAATAGGCGACGTTCGATATATCAATATACACTTGGCTGCGAGGCTTTATGGATGGTTAAATTTGAATATTATTTTGTATAGAAATCTCCCCTGAGACTTGTGAGACAAACATGACGGAACTGAGCCTTGAAATTTGACCATATAGCCTCGTAGAAAGGCCTGAATATTGATATATCGAACTCTGCGTATTACTGGATTTGTTTCCAGGCTTCTTTTGCAATTGCATAAGTTGCGCAATTTACTTCGGTAAGCTCTTTAACATCAATCAACTCAACTCGGAGGTTGAAATTCTGGATACATAAAATGAACTCGCTCTTCTCCATGTCCCAGTTAATAGAGCAGACTGCAGTGTATAACGCGCATTTCACCGTCGCGGGTTCATATCCCGGCCGTTCGAGCCTGTATTTTTCAAGCTTCTTTGACAACTTCATAAGTTGCACATTTAAGTGCGATGTTTTTTCTAAGTTCAAAATTATGAATTATCATTATGTTCTCTATCAGGGGCAAAGTTTCTTTGCTAGCTTTCCAAATATAGCAACATTTAGATGGGAGTATACGAGGGTGACTGCGAGTCATACTCGCACGCGTACGCGTGTTACCTCCAGAGACAATACACATGCCACTCCCAACTAAATGCCGCTATAATAGTTTTATTACTAATTCGCCCATGACAACGCTCGAAACGTCAGCCTTTCAATCTCTTTGTGGTGGTCAAGTTACCTTATCAACACAGTTAATGATAATTTTAGGGAGTAACAGCAGAATACCCCACCACTTCAAATGCGTCACGGAGCGAAGTGACCACGCGGTACGTGGTCAGTTCGCTCAGTGACGTGGTATGTTTTAACCCTTGCTATAAGTGTCAATTGGCATTTTTGGCGGTGAAAGGGGTTAAAGGGACTTTACAAAAGTCGGTCCTCCAAGTTACGAGGGGACTTACTAAGACTTACTAACGAGGGGAGTTACTAAGCAGGGACTTAGCCAAAGCGACTACGCGGTGCACGAAAGAGTGCGTGGCAACGCAGCAAGGGAAGACAAGTAAATGTGAGCACGAAGGAACTTTGTCAACGGTTTTACAGTGCGACGCGCCTTACCGTGGCCACCTAACAAAGTTTTTTAAAACCTATACGCCAATCAGGGTGTGTGAATTTGATTGACAATCACCCCTCGATCCTTGCAAAGTTCGCACGTTTGTAAGTTGAACACCGTTGAATGGGTTGCTAAGCTGACGTATTTATGCGTAGCTGTCAAATGTAAAAGTTTGTTGGGTGGCCACGGTAAGGCGCGTTGCACTGTGATATCGGTGCTGAAACCTAATAACTATGCGTAAGATAAATACTACGAGAACTGAATGCTAGCCGTTTAAAGATCGGTGCTAACTTTCGGCTCCGCGTACCCCGTGGCAAACTTGTAGCCGCTTTTTTACCTGAATTATATTATTTCCATGTGCACGGAAATAATAGTTCACGCGGTGGGTATTCTGCTCCCCTCCCACCCAGCTCTAACGAAGTATATTGAAACACTCACCCCTAGTTGACTTCTTTGAATTCTAACGGCTGTGTAAAGATCTCGTTTAACGTCCAAACGAATGTCCGGGAAAGGCATTAGCATTACGTTTTTGTTACTGGCACGTGGGAATTTTAGATCAAGATTTGGCACGTGGAATCCGTGCATTAGCATTCTATTCTCGATCAACCTGTAGGCTTTGTACATTATGCTTTTACTTGGCCACTAAAATAATGCTCTTTCTTCCCCACTGAAATGGTTGGTCTCCCCCCAAAAAGTTACTAAAATGCTCAGTTAATGCTCATTACATATAGGCTGATGAGGCTGTCAGTGAAATTTGAATGTTATTAATTTCAACATTAACACAAATGAAGGCTCACTTTCACAAAAACGTATATGTACAACACAAATGCATATAGTATGATAAGTTAACAATATGTGGTATTTGATATTTAAGTGACGGAAAGTTAGCCTTTGTTGTTGTATTGCAACGTAAGTGATGTTTCAATGTAATCTTCTAAGGATTGTTCTTGTCGGTTTTGTCGTAAAACTTTCATTTCCTCTGAAAAAAAACATTTTGGGGGTGGGGTTGGGGGATAGAGGGGGGAGAATGCCACTAGTATGCTCGAAAAAAAATGCCAGCATAATGTACAAAAACCTATCAACCTGCCTCTGTACAGAACTAGAATAAATATATTATATTCGTCCAAATCGCTGGAAGTTCTTCAAAACAATCTGAATGCCAGTTTTTGTTACAGGGTCTTTATTAAGTCTTGAAATGATCAACACTGTGGTGATCGAGCGCTACTTTTAGCGGCAGCGAAAAAAAAAATGAGGCCTGCACAGAATTTGAACGCATGACCTCTGCATAGTTACTGTTACATTGTACTACGCTCTATCAATTGAGCTATCAAGCCAATAGACCATATTTGTATCCTCAGTATCGGACTGGAACTAGCTTGCAATGGAGGCTAATGTGGAGGAATATATTAAAAAGTATTTGCATTTGAAAAGATCCCCTCGCTGAAACCTCCATTGCAAGCTAGTTCCAGTCCAATTCTGAGAATACGAATATGGTCTATTGGGAGATGGTTACTTTCTAAGTTCCTCATAAACGTGGAGAGGATAGATGTATGTGAATATAACTATTACTAGGGTCCAAATTATATGAAGTTCTTCAAAACAATTTGATATCCAGATTTTATTAGAGAGTTTTCATTAAGTCTTGAAATGTTCATCCCAGTGATCAGCACTACTTTAGCAGCAGCGAAGAAAAATTGAGAAACTCGAGCCGGACGGCGGAGTTAGAACCAATGACCTTTGCTTACTGCTACAGCGCTCTAGCAATTGAAAATTCAAGCCAGTTTCAACAGGGTGTTTAATGAGTTCATCATAAACATGTTCAGGATAGATCTATATGAACAACAGGATCTGGAATAGTTTTATATTTGAACTGCGGTGAGATTTTATTGTTAAACAATTTCAGTTTTCATTGTTAAACAATTTGTTAAACATTGTTAAACAATTTCAACCTTGTCTTCGTTTGCAGAAAGCGGCGAGTTGCTTAAAGGAGATGCATTTCATTTTACCTAACTTGAGGGCCAAAGCCTTTGAATCTGCTACATTAGTCTATTTCTCAAAAATATTCACTTTGTGAGTCAAATTTCTGGTCAGGTTTTACAATTGGGATCGTTTGACACCTGATGATTGCATCGCTTCAAATTCGATGACTAAAACTTTACATCTGACTTTAACTCCATGCAATGATTGATGTATCACAAGCAACAATAACGAGAAAATGCGAGGAAATTCAATCATTTTTTCTTTTCTTAGATTTTGGTTGGATAACTTTTCCTACAACTTGTGTCGCAACGAAATTATTCGAAAGAAGTGCATACGCTTATAAATGCTCATAAAATCTCTACAAACGGCGAGCCTTTTAACAAATCTTAATAGTGCACTTGAGAAGGTTGTACAAGACGTTAGTTATCAGAAAAGTAATTTTGTTATCGTGAAACTTAGATCTAACCTTTATTATCTTTTCATCTAATTGTGCGCTTTTCTTTTCACAGTTATTGCCAATCCAACATTGAGCTCACAGGTCAGTGACAATTACGATTTTTTCAAATACAAGATCAGATAAAGCTGTAGTTAACCTTTTCTTTTGAATAGAGTAAAATAAGAGGGTGGTAGAGGGTATTTTCGTGAATCGTGAATTGCTTTTTTCGTTTTCCGTGAAATGCGAAACGTGATTTTGTCAGTTACCGTGAGCTGTGATTTTTGGGAATACTTATCCGTGAAATGAGAATCGGGTGTTAAATTCACCGTGAATTGTGATTTCGTTTCATGTTTTTGTGTTTATTTTATTTTATTTTGCGGGGGAGCTCTTAGGAACCCACAAAATTAAAACAGTACACTGTACATATAACTCGGCAGAGCAAGGTGCAACAATCGCAACTGGATTGCATGATTCACTGAAACTTGAGCCTTCGCTCGCTCAGTAGCCTTGTCATGTTGTGGTAGGAGTGATTAGGAAGATTAAAATGGCGCGCGACTGGTTTTGATGCATCTGTGTCGTTTTTTTCTACATCTCGTTGGTGTTCGCGAAATCGGTCCGCCAATCTTCTTCCTGTTTCGCCTATGTAGGTCTTCTTACATAGTGTGCAGGTTATGCAATAAATGACATTTGCGGTCAGTCGGTGATGCATGTAAAGTGGTCGGTGATTTAAACGGATCGATTCGGGTCATCAAATCTTAACCATGTTAGAAATAACAGGACAAGTTTTGCGTCGTTTGCGTGTACATTTGAAAGTTCCCGGTTGGTTGTCAAATTGAAATCCGCTCCTAACTAGAAAGTTACCTATATTTTTGCTGCGTTTTAATGAGATAAGTGGTGGCAGAGGAAATATATGTTTAGTTTCGGGATCATTGCGGAGAATTTTGAAGTTTTTGAGAATGACATTTTTGACTGCAAAGCTTTGTGGATGGTAGGCGAGGGTGAATGGAATTCTGTTGGTTTCTTCGTTCTTTGACGTTTTTAGTTCGGTTTCTCGAACGATTTCTTGGGCACGATGTTTCTCTGTGTTTGCCTGCTTTGTTATAAACTGCAGTTTTACCAGTTGATCATAGTCTGTGCTAAAGATTGATATTTCCACCTGCAGAATTTAAATGTAATATTTAACACTGAAAAAATTATTCTGTTTTCAACGTACATGTGAGATCTTCATTTTGTACGATTCATAGTTATTTGTTCTGCAAAAAAAAAATTCTTTGCAGTTAAATTTTACTGTTTACCCACATAATTTGTCGCTTTTTCCGTTGTAAATGGCCATTTTTTGACGACGGTTTTAAACTTTGGAGACACAAATTTTCGTTTGGAACACGTTTACCTTTATTATTCACATTCAATCGAAATATAAGAGTTTTAATTCAACTTAGTTCTTTGGTTTTAGGTTACATATTTCCTTGTAAATTGAATTTTAAGATACCGTACTTTTTTTCATAGGATATCTTGCCAATGCCAATGCCAATGACTGGGTTGAAGAAAAACCCAGCTTTTGATGATTCGGTTTTTGCTGAGCAAGACGAAGTTGAGCTTTGTGGTAAGTTCAGTGCGTTCACAAAGGCCTGTAGCTTTTGAATCTTTCTTATGTCCGATCGATCTCCTCAACTAGTTGATACCAACGTTTGGTGCTTCGATCTCAACTGGCACAGCAACGAGTGCTTGCAATATCACTGCTAGTCTAGAACAAGCATCGAATAGGAACTAATGCGAATGATTCCTTGTTGATAGAAATATGCCTCCTTTGTACCATCAGAGTATAAATGAGACTTTTCGGTTAGGGTCATAAGGAGGCTTAGCTCATTCGGTTAGTGCCCGGCCTTGTGAGCTGGAGGTCGCCAGTTCGATCGATCCCCGCTTCATTCCATCGACGCCTGTTTCGACTTTCCTCCGATCCGTGTAGCTGTAGCT
>NC_090875.1:27416979-27419479 GCF_036669935.1 Montipora foliosa
GTTCTTGTCTCAGTATTTAAAAAATCTTTTTACAGTGACTATTTCCTGTGCACAATAAGTTATTGGGTTGTTTGAAGCAAAACTATAGCGATACTCACAGTTATGTCACCTATTGTCATTAAAGTCAATTGTCTAGTGGTTGTCGAAACAAAGCTCCATTTGTTCTGTGTTTGGCACTGTTTATAAACAGTGAATATCGCTATTAACATTGATAATCTCGCAAATTTTACGCGTATTCTTATGGTTTTAGCGAGTGAGGTGAATTCGCACTGTAATAGAGACATTTTCAGTTTTCCGGTTTGCTAACTGAGTGTTTTGTTCTCATGCTCGAGCCTTGTTATGACGGTTATGAAATATTTGCTTTGTGCTGAGGAATTCAGGATAACATCCTGCCGGGGAACAAGGTGGACTCACGGAATTCTCCAGGGGTAATGAAGGAGGACTTCCCCTGGAAATAAATGAATACATAAGGTGCGGTTACACGGGGCACTTTTATCGTGGTAAATTGCCTTTTTACCACGGGAAACTGTATTTAGTAGTGTGACCGACGCTTCCCGAGGTAAATTTCCCGTGTTAAATATCCATGGATACGTCAAAAAGATCAGTGGAAGCGCCCATGACATTTAACGTGGGAAGTTGGAAGGGTGTTTTGATGCCCGAGGTACAAGAGCCAATCGCTATGCTGATAAAGTTGTGATTAAATTTCCCGCCAATAAATTGCGTGAGATTTCGTTTTACCTCGGTAATCTTCGTAACGCGTGACCCCTAGTTAACGCGGTAGACTAAAACTCAAGTGTGAGGCACCGCGGGATAATTTACCATGGGAAATGGCATTTACCATGGTGAGTGTAACCGCACCTATAGAAACAATGGTCGGGGTATTTTCAGTTTATAAGCACCAAAATTAAGTTGTCATCTAAAACAGGTTCAAAAACTGCTTTTTCCATACTAAACACGAACAATTGACAACATGCATCAAAACTGACATCGAATTTAATGAGTCCAATATCTTTGCGTAGGTTTTCGGGAAAGAGCTGGCGTGGAAAGGAGATATGAGAGAAAGCGAACTGCGATAAACGAATACGACCAGTGATGCAGAGACTAGCGGCTGACACTAACAAAAATTTGAAAGATTTACCTCTTCACCCAAAATCTGCCTTTGCACGTCAATCCTTTTACACGAAGAAAAGCTATTTTTATTTATGATCAGATAGTTGAAACTGACCCTCTTTCTTCGAAATGTCATTTCAAGGGTATCGAATGCATGAATGTCGAATGTCTTTGCTGTCTTTGCGAGCATGCGAGCACTGTGTTTTATTTCGCGAGCATGAGCAATAACCAAATTTGTCTTGCGAGCAGCGAGCAATTTAGAAAAAATTAACTGGCGAGCAGCGAGCACTTGGAGCTACTCGCTCTCAATTCAACCAATCTACCACGTCCGATGCCAAATTACGTCATGTTTTCACCTTTTTAATTCTCTCAACGTTAATTTGTTCTTTCGAAAATCATCTGCAAGATTTTAGCTCATAAATATTCGTAAAGACTGCGTAAACAATTCGCCTCTCCACAGAGGATTATGTGACCTCGTGAGAACTTGAGGCAATGAAGCAACCGGAATTCCTGAAACTTCTTGGTCGAAAGGGGTTCAGTACGATGTAGTAAAACGCTATTTCTGTAGCAAAATATCGGCGAAGAACGATTGACGAACTTTCGAGCAATCGAACAAATTTCAAGGAGCATTCGAGAATGCGTGGCCATTTCCAAACTTTTCGAGCACCAGCCAGGAAGCACTCGTCTAAAATTTGCGAGCAAATCTAGCAATGGCCAAATTTTGCGAGCACTTGAAAATTTGAAAGGACCACTCGGTACCCCTTATTTCCCTATATCTATCCCCCTCTTGAACCGTATACCGAACGCCGAATGGTTAGCTAAAGTGATTAGCAGTACTTACCGATTTTATTACGTATAGGTATTCAGTCTACTCAGCGCTCAACGTGCTATAAACTTCACCGGCTGTCCCCTCCCCGGTCAACCGGAAATTAAGGGACCGAGAATAGAGCACTTCGGGGAAAAAGAGGAAACTTTTTCCTGACTTGTCTCATTGCGGAATTATCGCATCACTTGAGACATTTGAAGAATGGGTCGACAAAACGAAAGCAAATAGAAATTTAAAATGTCAACTGTTTGGGGTTTGGGTCATCCATCACATGATTCCATATCAAATTTCTTCTCTTACAGAATTTAAACATGCTCTTATTATTTCCCATCGCGGATCGCCAGAATTGTGTTGGAACATGGCTCTACTCACAGGGCTTAGTCTTATGTGGTTTTTTTTCGCTGAGAGTCGAAGCGATTATGTCTTGGCCAAGATAACAAGACAGGACTACATCGATAGGTTTACGAATGATGTCTCGCATTGTGGAAATTGTAGCAAGTATAACGCGAGTGAAAATTCACCAGGCATTTGTACGTGCAACAGATTGCCATGTGAAACGCAACG
>NC_090875.1:27424479-27439479 GCF_036669935.1 Montipora foliosa
GATTTACACGATACGATTTTGTCGCATGCGACAAGCTCACGACAGGCCTACGAAATGACTTACGATTGTCGCAGCGTTTTAAAACATGTTTTAAAATGCTACGACATTTTTTCTGACGTACACAACAATCGTAAATCATGTCGTGGGCCTGTCGTAAGCCGTTGTCGCATGCGACAAAGTCGTACCGTGTAAATCGGCCCTAAGCGCGCTTGCCTTGAAATCGGGTATTGCCTTGACCCTCGGGTAGTCCCTGTTAACTTCCTGGCTGCAATTGAAATACCTTCCGACAAGTTGATATTCTTAGCAGTTGTTGTTCTTGTTTTTTTTTTTTTTTTTTGTCGTTTTGTTGATTGTCTTTCATTGGTCTTGATAGGCCCCTTTAGAACTAATAACTACAATGCATTATTACCCAACTGTATTAGTTATTGTACCGAAAACGCACAAAACGGTACAAATATTCCACGATATCGTACAGGTAGAGAACCGGTTTGACTAGTTTAGTTACTGACGTTGCCCCGCACGCGCGAATCTGTCACACTTTCTTGGTTGTTGACAATTCATTTGCTAAAAATTTAGTGCAAGAAAGTTGGATAATAAATAGCTTATGAGATGTTTTGGTGTGAAGTATCGCAGAGTATTTTTACGAATTGTGCTGTATTTTGACGAGCCCTAGCCTAACGTAAATATTAATATGTAATAGTAGATTATAGTGCGTCGCCTTGGGACCTTAGAGACCTGAATCGGTTCCCATATGTAAAACATCTTAATCCTTTCTCTCCAAGACTGAATTGTGGGGAGTCGAACACCCCAAACTCGAATGCAATAAATAAACAGTGACATAATAAGAGAGCTAGAAGGATAATGAAGGTCAAATATACTATAACCATTCTTGCACACTCTGGGGATATGCATACGCTTAAGAGCTCTTTCCACCAAGTCATCAAAATGCTTATCCCAGTTGGTAGGAGTATCCTGAAATGTCACTCCAAGAAGCTTCAGATACATCACACGTCTAATGTCGAGAATTTCATCGAGAGGGTGTGAGGTTGTTTTTGCTTCCTTTTATGAAACGTTCCTTGGTTTTACTCAAATTACGGGTTTTTTTTTTACTGCCCAGACTTAAATACTATCTACCTCCCTAGAGGCATAGTCATTGACATTAGGCCCAACGGGTATGCTGCACGTAATGTCATCTACATATTTATTCAAGATATTTTGGGAAGTGGGACTTTTACCATTATAGACCATGATAGTAAAAAGTACGGGCCCCCAGAACAGTGCGCTGGGGGACACCCCGATTGAAAGGCAGGAATGGAGCTGTGGTGTTATCAATGCATACCCTTTATGCCCCCCTTCCTTTATGTGGAGGTTCTTATCCCTTCTCCCATCCATTCCCCCCCCCCCCCAAGGCAGTAAAATATTTACAGGAACTACGGTAGCAAAAGCGGAACACATCAAATAAGGACATAACTAAAAACCTTTGACACCGAAACCCCAAACTTAGCTAACTTTAGGCCTAATTTAGCCTTAGTATCTGAGTGCAATATATAGTTGATTCAATTTGGCTCTCACATTTTGAATCAGCCCCTTGTGTTGCAATGTCTCGTTTGACCATAAGACCAAAGAAGCTGGGAAGTAGTAGGAAAGCGAGTCAACGTTTTAGAGCCGCGAGAACTTAAAAATTCCTAGAGAGTTTTTTTTCATAAATTTCGTTTCATTGTTATAATATCTTTGATTCCGTTATGTTGCCAGTTACACTCTGCAATTACACTGCAACACCAAGCCCATCCTCTACCGTGGGAAGTCAATGCACCATAGTCACCCCAAGTATCCAAACAACGACACCAACTCCAACGAAGACACCTGAGGTATCACCCGTTTAAGGTGTAACCACAATCACAATTCAGTCACAGTATTAAACTGCAACTCTCGGAAACATACATTGAATACAAGCCACTTCGTAGGTGTGGCCGTCAACGACCACTTGATTGCGAAAACTCCAATTAAAACGAACGCACACGATCACCGCACTTGACACGCGCGCGTAAACTCGTTATTGTGATAGCCGACTTCCAAGTAAAATCCCCTATGACTTGCTAGCGATGTCTGAAACGATATTACGGTGGAGCTTGATGTTATGATCTGATGCGTGGTTCACACCACGACGCAAAAGAAAGAAAGTCTAGGTATAGGCTAACTACTCCAACAGCGAACTAATAGCGAGGAATAGAAAAAAAAGCCTGCGCTAAACAAAGAAAAGAAACATAATAAATATGCAATGGCGACTTACTTCTGTGCAGCTGTGAAGTAGCGCACATGTCGACCAAACGAATTACAGCAATATATAACAAACCTTCCAGTAACTGAAATGTAAACCCAAAAACTGAAATGCGATCGTTGCTAACTGTAACGTTACAGTTAGCAACGGTCAATTGTTACTACGCCCTTTTTTGTATTGTGACAATACAAACATGGTGTAGTTTGAACTAACGTGCGTTATTAAAGGCGTAAAAGGATAAAAACATGAAGTAATATGAGCGTTTCGAACCAACGGTAGGGGTGTAACAACTGAAATGGTGATTAAAAGCTTGTGAGCAATACTTTATTGTGGTTCTGTTTAATGTGCTGTACAACGCCGTTCTAACATTTGAGTTTGTGGGTGAAATCCTAAATTGTGACCATTTTAATGAAAGCTACTGAGCAGTACTTTCCTGTAGTTCTGTTTATTATGTTGTACAAGGTGGTGCAAACTTTTGAGTCTGTGGGTGAAATCCTCAAGTGTGACCATTCAAATGAAAGCTACTGAGCAGTACTTACCTACGGATCTGTTTATTTTGTCGTACAAGGTGGTTCTAACTTTTGAGTCTGTGGGTGAAATCCAAAAGTGACCATTCAAATGAAAGCTTTTGAGCAGTACTCTCCCGTTGTGCTGTTTATTATGCTCTAAATTTTCTACTGAGACTAAATTTCCTGTGGTACTATATAGAAAACTGTGTTGTTGTTTTTGTTTTTGATAACCCCGAGAAATCTTTTGCTTCTTGGATATTAAGGATCCTAAAGAGCCTCTACGGGAAGATGTTGATCCAATTATGGTCGCCCTTTTGGCCTTATTAGTTGTATGCCTCATCATTGGAGCTCCAGTGATTTGCTTTTGTTTCTATACCAGAGGGCGTAATTGGTAAGTCTCTTTACTTGTAAAGCATGGCTTATACAGACATAAACTTCGACATTATAGGGTTGTATGTAAAACTTTCGTTAACGCTTTTCTTTCCATATTTTGTATTCCTATTGGAGCGAACTTTTCAACATTGTTATCAATCAATCGATCATGTAGGTGTATGCGCAATGTTCCAGGATTGTGAGCAACTGTAAATTAAATCGAATTTTACACTCAGATAAAGCAATCACGGCTAAATTAGAGCGGCTTTCAATTGAGTGTCGTAAAACCAAAACCAAAGTAATTACTTTGGCCAATGAAAAACGACGGAGACAACCCAGTAAACCAATCAAAACTCCAAGTAATTACACGTAGCCGACACAAAGCGCGGGAAAATGTGTACGCGCAAGCCACGATTGCTTTTGGTTTCACTTCTGATTGGTTGAAAAAATGGCGCGAGAACTTTCAACCAATCACTGAGTGAAGTAAACGCAAAACCAAAGCAATTCGCTAATTACTTTCGACACTGAATTGAAAACCGCTCTAAGCATGCATACTGACAAAAAAATAATGCATTTTGGGTCCTAAGAAACGGAGACTTTTTCGCTGTATTTATTGATAGAAAATGAAGCGGTAAAATCTAAACGACAACGCGGCTGATTTATTGAGTAATATTAAATTAACAAAATACACTTTGTCATACAAGAACCGCCGACGAGTTTCAGGAATTAAAAAGTTTAAGGTGGCTTAAACTGGTTTCAATAATCTGGAGGGAATGTCTTATTAGAAACTCCACATGAGTGAATGAAATACCAATAATTAACAAGATGCACAAATTAATGTGACGTAATAAATTATCATGGCAACAAAAGAGCCATCTAAAACGCCTTATATTTTGTGTTTAAGCGCTTATATCTCAAAAACGAAGTCGGTGTCCGCCATTTTTTATCGCTTAAAAGAGATTTGCAGGCTAAGTGAAACTCTCTGCAAAGTTTCAAAAAGTACTCTGAAACGGATTCAGATCCACCTTAAGGTAATTCTCTTGAAAATGACATACTAACCAGATTTCTGTCAAACTTGGCGCAATTGATATTCATGCACAGGACATTAAAAAAATGCAGTAAAAAGATGGGGTCACCGTGCTTGTTTTCGCGCTGCATGGCTTGATTCTAAGTGTTTTTTTTACCAAATTACGCCAGAAGCGTTCGACACTTGATCAACCTGAAAAATTGCAGTTATCTAGCAAAAGCTACTGAATATTACTGAAAACTGGAGCCTACTTGTTTGTCCGGCCCAAAGTCTTTCAGTAAAGTGATTTCAAATTGCTCGATCTTGCAAAAAAAAAGTAAGCAAATTGGACCGCTACATCATCACCTCACACTTTCACGTCATTTATATATAAATAGCACCAACTTTTGCTAACCAACTTTTTTACTTCATAAAATATGCCTTCCGTGTACCTATTACAAGTACATAACACCACTAAAAAGAGGGGGTCACCGTGCTCGTTCAGGAGAAATAGCTATTCCTTGACAGATTAAGCTTGGCGTCAGTGAAAATTCGCCATTTTATCAATGTCCGAGAGCTTATGCGCGCGCCAATGACGCAAGAAATTATGCCCAATAGGGTTGCGCAATGCAAAACTAGGGAATCACCTTAAATTTTCCAATTAGCCAGTATCAAAAATACCATAATAATCTTTGTTTGTCCCCAAAAATTTTGCATAAACATTGATTCCAATTTTTTCTTGTGACCATTGTAAGTCCCAAGAGAACATAAAAACAATGCTTATGCAAATTTGGAAGGGACAAACAAAGAGTATTATGGTATTTTGATACTGGTTTATTGTGAACGTGCCCATGAATCTGCTCCAGAGAACGTTTTTTTAACTTTGCAGGGAATTTTATCTCAGCGTGCAAATCTCTCCCCAGCAATAAAAAGTGGGGGTCACCTGGTTCGCTTTGAGATTTCCGTGTTAAAGTCAAAAAATAAGTTTTTTATAATGACTCTCTTTCTCACATTAATGAGTGCATCTTGTTAAGCAATGGGCCTTTTTCGCGCGGTGACCACATTGATTATAGACACTTGATTTCCTACCCTGAGCCTCGAATTGAAATGTTTGGGAACGAGTTTCGGTGCCCAAAAACAAAAGGTTTCAATCCCTCGGGACTCAACATGGCTACCGTTTGATTAAGGCCTATTAATGTTGTTTGATATAGAGCGGTTTTCAATTGAGTGTCGAAAGTAATTAGCGAATTACTTTGGTTTTGCATCTACTTCACTCAGTGATCGGTTCAAAGTTTTCGCGCCACTTTTTCAACCAATCAGAAGTGAAACCAAAACCAATTGTGGCTCGCGCGTGCACATTTTCCCGCCTTTTGTGTCGGCTACGTGTAATTACTTCGAGTTTTGATTGGTTTACTGTATTGTCTCCGTCCTTTTTGATTGGTTAAAGTAATTACTATGGTTTTGGTTTTACGACACTCATTTGAAAACCGCTCTAGTTGCGAAGTAGTTGGTTACATTCAATCCTTCTCAATAGTACAGTTTGAGCCTCCTTAAATAAAGGCAAAAATATTAATTATCGGAAAGCATATAAAGAACACCTTAGGCGGCTGCTATAAGGGTATTTTCACATGACGTCACAGCGGCCATGTTGGCGTTCCAAGACAAAGGAATGGCGGCTATGATGGTGTACCAAACTAATCCTCCGGGATTTGAACTCTATTTTTATGCAAATAGTTTCTTTTGTTTCAGTAATCCAATATGGCTGCTAGCCACTTCAGTGAAAACACTCCACAGGGTTCTAGGACGACGACGACGGCTACGAGAACGTCACAAAGCAATGGGCTTAATGAATAAAAACAAAGGCTCTGCACGCCCTGCACGTGCGTTTTGCATTTTGGTACATTTCTTTGCCGTCCTCGTCCTGACAACGACGTGAATTGACCAGATTTGAAGATGTGTAGAGGACGAGAGAACCTGACGCAAATTTTTTTTAAATTTCTTCCCAAACAACCACACCGTTCATGCCAATTTTATTCCTGCAATGTTGATACACACTTTCCATTTCGAGCGACGCGGGGATATAACGAAATTATTGCAGTACCAGGAAATAATATTTTTAGACTACGTTCTCGTTGGCGTCGTCGTCGTCGACGTTGTGTAAGTTCCCTATTGTCCCACAAGTAAAAACTGCCAGATGTAATAAGCGGGGAAAGGATTTTGACGAGGAAGGTAAACTGGAGTACCGGGAGGAAAATCCTCTAGTCAGGTTAAGTTTGACCGAAACTCAGTCGCTATATATATAGTTGTACCGATGCCTGCAGTAGGTATTTGTTATCCTCTGGGCGGGTGCGTGGTAAACGCCAATTTCCGACAAAATTCGGGTTTACCGTTGCTGCTGTCAGAATTTCATACAATTAAAGAGTCTCCTTTTCAAAGGAATGCGAGCGAAATGCATTATCAGTCAAATCCAAAATGTTGGAATCCACGAAAAAAGTTTGGCCCTCGGTCATGAAGCACGGACCGAGCGCAGCGAGGTCCGCACGCCATGACCGAGGGCTTAATATTCCGGTGTTTGGCCCTCCCACTCAGTCAGTAAGTACATATTATTTCCCATGTGCAAAAGAACTGTAAATATATAGCTTTAAAAATGGAACACCACTTTCAAAGATATTCGTAGAAAAGTAATCGCTACTTGACTTAATTAAAAACGATTTGTTTTTTTCAAAAGGAACCTTCATCCAAGAGAAGGCGGAAATGTTGCAGGTATCCACTATTATTAAATTCTCAACCTAGGATAATGCAATTCTAGCTTTTTCATTGGTTCACTGGATCTCGGTTATCAGCCATTTTACCTGCGTTTCACCTTACATGGAAATGAATGCGGCAAATGTCAAGGCAGTGCAGTTCATATTTTGTACTTTAACCAGTAGCTCGCCCCTACTGGCGATTCAACTTAAAGTGAATATCACCTCAAAAAACACGTTCCGCTCAGCAGTACTCTGCACTTTTCTAACACTAAGCCTTTGGTTGGCTAAACTCACGGTTTTAGAGGCTCCTAAAAATGGACTAAACTGGTTGTAATTTGATCTACGACCACGCAAGGGGAAGGACTGGGTTTACTACCGGGTTGATATCAAAGAGTGCTTTGTATTTAAATTGAATTTGAAAACAGCGGTGCAAGGTAATTTATTTGTGATGTCAACCCGGTATCGCACCCATTCTCCATAAGAATAAAAAAGCGAGTTTTCAATAAAAAGGTTCTAAAAATAGGTACTCATTGCGTACGTGTGGTAGTGCAGTAACTTGACACAGTGCCTTATTCCATAACTGTCAACTGAGCTGCGTTTTATTTTCCAGGACGTAATACGTAAAATACTAAACCCAGAAAAATTGAAGAAAATGAAAGGGAATCGAGAAACATTGGTTTCCAGGCTAACATGAGCAGCATGTTTAAGCGTGTACTCTAAATATTAGTTCCGTAATTTATGCACGCGATGAAGACCTACAAATCACTCACTCACTCACTCAACCACTCACTCACTCACTCACTCACTCACTCACTCACTCACTCACTAACTCACTCACTCAGACAGCCCCGATGACAAAATGGTAGTGCACTTATACTAAGTGCACTACCACAAAAACAGCACAATATATTTGAGACGACTTCGGAGAATAAATGAAGTGGAAAGGTTTGTTGAGGTGATAAGTACTTAAATAACGTTAACCGAGAAATTACTTTCAAACAACCTAAATCAAACCTTCGTGACAAAAAAAATATGTCTATTGAGCATTTAGGCTGAACAGTCTTCTAAAACCCCAATTGCAATCCATTTTAATCTTATTCAATTTTGCCCATCCCTGCTTCCTGTTGTATTTGATGTTTTCATCAAACCTTCTGTCATTGTTTTGAGTAGTTATTTTTGAGTTTCTCTTAAATTGTTTGCCAGTTCACAGTCTCTGAATTTGGCTAAATTTCGTGACGCGTTACCTTTAAAACCAATTCACGGGCATTTTGAAATTACATATCTTGCGTTCCATTTCTCACACTGTAATTTTTGTTTTTAAAATCTGGTATTTCAGGATTGGTGATTTTTTTTATTTTTCTCATGATTCGTGAATCTCTGGGTGGTAATGACAAAGGAATCTGTATTTTTGTTTTTTCTCTTTGCAGACAACTCTGCTCCACAGGTAAGCATAAAACGAAAAAAATGTAAAAGGCTCGTCTAATTTTGAACATTACCAAAACATTACTAGTGCTTATTAATTCCATGACAGAAAATATATTTTTTATGTGCTTTTTTTGTTTTGGATTTGCAAATAGTTATCAAATAACCCTTTATGGTATACGCTTTGTTTCCACAGTAACTAAATTAACTCTACAGATGATACAGTTCAGGATTAATCACATCATCTTAAACTTAAGTTTACGGTTCAAATAACCTCTATTTGTGTCTTTTTGTTGTTGTTCAATAGACTTACAGAATACAAGAAGAGCCATATTACGTTGAACTGCCAGATATTGAACCTGCTAACATGCGCAGTCCAGGTAAGGTTTATACAGGTGCGTGTTTTTTTTTTTATTAACGTGAAATAAAAAGAAAGTTATTGGTTTTAAACGCAGGAAACGGAGCGTGCGCCATGCGCTCAAGCTACGACTTTATTGGCCGATGATATTGCACGAGATACGATATATTTTTTCGTTTTTCGTGCCTTTTCAGCGCCACGTCGTACGCGAAAGCGCATCTCTTTTTTGATACGTCATATGCGCAAACGACGATCTCGCACTACGTGATTGTTTGTATGGAGTCAGCTAATTAATTTTTGGCATAGGAATCAGTCCAGCCAAGAGCAAAGTATTTCACTCCTGCCACGTGAGTCATAGTACGCGGCATCTAAGAAGTAAATGCTCGTATCCTCAAACTTCGGTCCTATAACATTGTTTCTTTGCATACCCTTTTCCTTTGCTTCCAAAGCGACTGTCGAACGCAGTTCAATATAATCCGAGATTTTTACTAGTTTTAAGATTGGATACTGCCAACACCGCTATTAGTACTCCGTCCTGGCTAGAATCTAAGTGAGAGGTCCCAGGAATGAGGTTGGCCATCCTTGATTTGTGATAACTGCACTTCTTTCTAATGGGGTTTTTTTTTGCTGGTTGGTTAGGAATGGCGACATTAATTACTACGGAGGAAAAGCAGCCAGCCGAAGATACCGTGATTTTGAACCCCTATGTCAGAGGAGCATCATACACAAGAGCTAGAAGATCTATGCCTGAACCTTTGCCGCTAAGACCGATTCATGAAGAAAATGCGGTGATGGAGGAGGTTGCTGGTGATGTTACTCCAAATGATGAACAGAATGGGCACGATATGTCCGTAGTTTTGAAAAATCCTCAGGTTCGTGGGACTTTGGATAGGTCGTCGCCCCTATCACGACGCAACCATGAGGATTTGCCGAAAGAGCGCGGAGAAGAAGAAAAAGACGAAGTGAAGCCAGAACTTGATCATCATTCTCAGAAAACAGACGACGGTATAGATTTACGAAATAAATAGAATTTGATTACAACAAAACTACTCTTTATAATCCGCACACCAGACTGACAAAACGCTTGGGGACCAGGTTGTATCGCTTAGTGAGACAAAATACAAGCAAGAAAGCAGTTTCGGTTTTAACTCTGACTGGTAAAGAATGTCTTTGGAAAGTTTTTTCGTAGAGAGACAGCATGGCCGATTGGTCAGGACGCTTGCCTTGAGGTCCAGAGATCCACTGCTCAAGACACCCTTTGCCCACTAGCTGGTTCCACTTCTAAGCAGTTGCACTTGTAAAAAGCTAGCTGGTTTACCAGGCCAGTTGGGAGTCCCAGAGTTGCTGTTATTTTGTGATATGTTTACTTGGCCCTGAAATAGCTCCAACGGGGAGTGGTCAATTAAGAGTGTATGTTTGCATGATCAGCATCATTTTGTACATGATACTCCCGTCTTTAAATTTGTCGCTTTCCTTCTTAAAGCCCCGCTTTATTGAAGCAAACAACAAAGTAATTCTGGTTTTTCTTGTCTTCTTTTAAAGGCAATGAACATAATCTTGATTACCAACGCCTTGTGGATGGAACAAGAACACAGAGCTTGTTCATCTGCCCGTGCTGTGACAAGGATCTAGATTACCAGACACTGTTAGACCACTGTTCACTTGAAAGAAAAGAGCAACAATCACAGAAAAGGGAGTCTTTTTACGAGAGTTTATCACCTGAGAAAGGAAAGCGAGAATCTATTTATGCGATACCGTTGCGATCTGGTGAATCTTTCAGCGAGGTAAGACAATAATAATTGAGAATCATTTTAAAATTGTTCTTTGCTGCCGTTATATTTACTTGAGCTCTCTCTGAAAATAATTCTGCGAGTATCAATCATAGATAATCCGTTCTTGGCAGGCGCACATTTAAGCACTTAAGAAACATTGCTACTTGTTACAAGGCTTGCCTTACAAACTAATAATTGACTAATAATTGACTAATAATTGACTAATAATTGACCAGGAGCCCGTTTCTCGAAAGTCCCGAAAACTTTTCGGGCCCGAAAAGCCATTTGTGAAACTGCTATCCACTTGTCTTGGAAAGCTGATCTTTTAAAACGTTTTCAAGGTAACTCGTTGTCAGGTAACAAAAAGAAAAATGACTGTGAAGTTTGCGACTTCTTGAGATACAAAGGAAATTGTCACACCCGAAAATGGCCCGTAAAGTTTCGGGACTTTCGAGAAACGGGCCTCAGATCATCAAAACGATCCTGCCGCCAAACAGATAGACAGGCTTTAATGCAGGTCATTATACGTTCTTCGAAAAGATTTTTTCCCAGAGGACTGTTGTCAATTCATCAATACTTTAAGATTATTTCATGCTGTAAAACTGTGAGATAAAGCGCCCGAACATAGCTGACAAATGGCTGAATATTTAACAATTATCTTGCAAAATCGCGCGGAATATCGCCTGATACTTAGCCGACGAGGCGTAGGCCGAGATGGCTAAAATCAGCAACAGCAAAAGCACTAATGTTAAACAATTATTCCCTGAGCGCGCGTTGGATATGAGATTGTAAAAAGCCAACAAGGCGCGTAGCGCCGAGTTGGCTATGACCAAGGCCAGTCTCATATCTAGCAAGCGCGAATGGAATAATTGTTTTATTACATTCCTTGAACTGCAAAAGTCTGGAGGTACGAAATACGAGCGAAAAAACCGAGAAAATCCGAGCAAAATCGAA
This sequence comes from Montipora foliosa, assembly GCF_036669935.1. Classification (NCBI taxonomy): domain Eukaryota; kingdom Metazoa; phylum Cnidaria; class Anthozoa; order Scleractinia; family Acroporidae; genus Montipora; species Montipora foliosa. The sequence goes on from NC_090875.1 coordinate 27,435,898, forward strand.
AAAAGGTGATGAAGATGCGATGTTGTGTAATACCTGGTGGTTAGACAGACGCAGGCTCATCACGAAAACATTTCTTGCCTTTCGCGTACTTCTAAACGTCGGAATTGATCCAAACTTTCCACAAAACGTTTTTTTGGTTTTTGCTTTATTCAGAGAGAAATTTCGGTTTCCGGCAAAAAAAAAATTAATCTTAGCAACCCTTACTGCAATCAATTGCCATTTAAGGTCAAACTAAGGTATATGAGCTGATAACCGAGATTGAGTGAACCAGTCAGAGCTCGAGAAATGCATTAACCGAGGTTGAAAATTTAATAAAATTTGTTAATGTATCATGATATGTATCATAATGTGAAAGTTCTACGAATTTTAATGGCCAAGTTCCCGCGACTTTTTTGTAATCTAGTGGTGGAGCATTTTCGTGCTTGTAATCGGATGGTCATCCAGGATGGTCATTGGTTCCTCTTCTGTTTAGAAAGCACTCGGATTTTTTTCCGAGTATATCCGAGTGACAATGTATACATAAATCGCCTTTGAGCTTTGATAGAGCGACTTTCAAAATGCAAAACATTTACAGTGTAATTGGCTTATCGAACAAAAACAAACGAGCGCGAATTTTCATTGGCTTAGCGGAAACCGATGCAAACAACGTCGTCTCTTCAGGGAACTTTCTGGAAAGTTTCGCTTTGACGTCATTTGAAATGCAGTAATGTGATTGGGCGATCGAACTGTTTACTTCCTTGGCGGGAATAAGGAGAAGTTTTGTTTTAATCTTGCCAACCATTGATCCGTGAAACAAAGTGCGAACACTCAAATATTTAAGGTCATACGAAAGTCGCTCTATGGCATCGAAAGGGAGTCATTATATAGGGAGCTTACGGCATGCAACGTTTTGGATCCACGGACGGCAACCGGAAATAAGCCATTCAGTCTTTTTTTTTTACCTTGCCTTGACAGTACTTTTTCTATATTGTGAAGTGTCTCTTCACTATTAGAGATGATTAATAATGGCAATAGGACTGAGGGGAGTCCAATTCGGTCTGTCATCATACGAGTGATTAAATTTGTTTAATCACGAGTTAATCATAACCATTACAATTTCCGTTCCGAGAAACCAAATGCATTTCTTTTTCACTCTGTGATGTTACAAATTCGTCCATTTTGGACAATCCCCAGTTTGGTAGGGTAGGTAGTTGTTGCTATGGTTATTGTGATAAATTCTGTGATTGGTGGATTAAGGTGAGTACGTTTAATATGATTGGCAGATGTAAATGTCCGATTACAGGTGTTCGATTACAGCCAACTGTCCGATTACAACCCTACACAATAATCAGTGAAAAACAGTTCATGCACCAATAAAATTTGCGAAAATTGTAATGGTTATGACCACCTGGCATGCAAATGTTCACTTCTGGCTAGCTTTTCATCCGTTGCTCAAAAAAGTTGTGTGTTTAAACTCCCTATTAGCGTTGAGTGCATCGAGGGAGCCGCTTCGATGGGATGACTGAAACGGGATCAGCATGATGTTGTACTCTTTGTGATTTAGAGAAACTAACAACAGCGTAGTTCACTCAGAGACTAACTGCTACATACTTTTACTCCAGAACGAAGGTACTGACAACATAGAACAATGCCCGGAGTATCAGACTCTTGAACCAAATGAAACAGGTGCGTTTTAAGCGGATGCTATTTTTGTCAATCCATTTAGCGATTACAAGGCTATATTCTTCTCTTGGGCTCTATAGTTGGGTTGGGGTGCTCAAACGGCTGGTTGATTGAAACAACTGAAATGTGAAACAATGTTATATGAATTGGGAAGCAAGTTGATCAGTCTTACGAAGCTTATGTTTCCTCTGACTGTGAAAGCGTACTAGGTGCATGAATTACAAGGTTAGTTTCTGTAGGAATGGTGGTGTTGTGTCGGTGGGGATTGAAACACGAAATCTCAGTGGTTTTATAAAACGAGTTTTAAAGGTAAATGGGCCATTTTATTTAATAGACTACTGTTGTGCCGACGGCTATCCCATGTGCGAACTGACGATCCGAGAGTACTTGAATACCTAACTCTTTAATATCGTTTCTTATTACACTCTGACACCGTTTAAAACTATCGGGTAACTGTACTTGAAAACTCCTAATTGAACTCGAAACTACTATAGATGCTGTTACTGAATACTGAACAATGCTGAATAATACTGAACACTTTACTTTACTTTACACTCTTTGGCAGATACGCCCCTATTTAAATTGGCGTCATGTGGTAACATGACATCCCAATGACATCACAACTTCTAACACAACACTACCCCCCCCCCCCCTCCCCTCAATTAAGGGTGTCTCTAAGAGTTTTGCCCTCTTAGCATAAAGAAGATCAAACTGCCAACACATAAACCGCCCCCCTCCCTCCCTCGGAAAAGGGGGAAAAAATTGGTAAGATCATAGAAACCGACTGGGTTACCCCCTCAGAAATTACCCCTACTAATCCCCCCCCCCCTGTATTTCCAAGACCCTCGATGGGGGGGGGGGGGGGTGACGCATAATTGATGGATGACCAAATTAACAACCGTAGAAAGATTTTTCGACGCTACGTTTTGAGCGTTAGCCCTTCGAGTGAATCAGCTTTTTAAAGGCCAACGCTCAGCTCGAAACATCAGCTTACAAATCTTCGGGAGATAACTTATCTTTATCTACTCATATAATAAAACCATAAAGCACATTGGTGGATCCAGACCAAGAGCTAAGGGAGGGGGGAAGGAGGGACGTTCTAAAAGAAAAATCCGCTCTGTCGCGATTTTTGGGGTTGTTGTCTGAAAAAGGGGCAAGACATTTTAACGTCCAAAAATAACGCGTGACGGGGTGGGGGTGGGGGGTGAAGGGGGAACTCCGGGTGTCTCACCTGGGTCCGCCACTGAAGCAAGCCTGTTCAACTTCCCTTGGTCGTATTTGAAAGCATCTTGTTTTTCCTCAGTCTGACCAAGATAAAGCCCGTAACACGTATCCCGCTCTTACTTAAATCTCAAATCGCATGCCAAGAAAATTGTCTTAATTATGGACGCTGGTTGATTTCTCCAGATTCAAACCGGGAACCCATTGAACCAGCCAACCACGAATACAATGAACTAGAAGGACCTGAACAAACCTGTTGTGAAGTTGATGCGGATAACAAGAAACTTTGGCAAGTTCACCTTGGTGATGGCGACTCCGAAATTCTGCGTGAGATTATTGAGATTCTTCATGTGGACATCAATCCTGCATATGCACTGCCCTGGAAAAAGAAAGCCAAGGAGAAATCCATGAGGAAACGATCTCTCAGTGTCTAAAATTTCTCTTTAAAATAGTCGAATAGACCGTGCCCTTGTAGGGGATTCCGTAAGCGATCGAAAGCGAGCCTTGTTTTCACCCGCCTTTTGCTCTATTGAAATTTGACAATGTCTTGATTGTTTGTTCAATTTGATTAGGGAAACGTTTTAAACGTCCCCTTTTTATCTCTGGCTGCTTATTGACTTTAATAACCAAGTTCCTAATGTATACACCTTTTTTTGAATTCGTAAGAACGTATTAAGAACATTCCTCAGGCTGAGAGTC